>NW_027268822.1:0-32115 GCF_963676685.1 Mytilus edulis
GAAGTCAGCTTTTATCAACTTTATGTCGAATTTTGTACACAGATTTAGAAAAACAATGGTTGGGATACCGCATGTTACACGAATGTTTGACTTAAGTAAGGAATTACTCGATGAACAAATTAATGGAGGAAAGAACTTAGTTGAAATTTACACAGAAAGGTTAAAAGTCAAAGCTGAAACAGAGTTTGTCTTGGATTTTGAAGTTATTTCTAAAGTTAATCAAGGACTTTACTACTTAATTTTCGTAACCAATGATTTAAATAATTTAAAATGGATGAAGAAGTCATTTGTCTTTGGTTCTCAATTTGATGACAAACTTGCGTTCTCAGATTTCCTGCTACAACGAAGAGGTCATGTCATGTCTCTTCATGAAGACCAAGATGATCATAAGGCAGCAAGTGCTATATTTGAACATTTTTGTTCTCAGGCTAAAGTTCGTGTTGAAGAAATAGAAAAGTTTATATGGTGTAAAACTATTTTTGTATGGAGACAGACTATTGTTGAGTTGATACAAAAGTCTAGACGTCTTTTAAAGGTAGAGGATAGCACTGGTAATTCCCTTAACTGCAGTGAATTTCCTCATGGTGCTTTGTTGTCATTTAGATAGAAATGTGCAAAAGAAAGATAAAAGATCTGGATAGTAATGGTCAGTTAGAGAAAACAACAATTTCTGTCTCTGCAAGTAGTTCAATTTGGTGTTTGGCATGTACACCAAACTGCACTTTATTTGCGCCAATTTTTTATTTTCATTTTTGCCAATTCACAAGTAAACACAAGTACTGAGAAATTATTAATAAGTTGTACAGAATTGTAAATGAAAAATTAATAATTTGCACAAATGAAAAATATTAATAATTGGAGCAAATGAAAAATACAATATTTTCAAAATTGGCACAAATGAAAAAAAGAATTTTCAAAATTGGGGCAAATGAAAAATACAATATTTAAAAATGTGTTTGTTGTATACAATCGTTGTTAAGTGTTCACCCAATGTTTATTTTTAATTAAATCTAATTTTTTAATCATGATAATGTTAAGTTTTTGTGAAACCTGCAAAATGACCTTGATATCAAAGCCTTTCGATTGCAATCAATTATTATTATTATTATATATATTATAATAATTACCATATTATATTGTTAAATGTATTATTCCTGTTTTACAATTTCATTTGTTAGGATACTATTTTAAAAATACTTCAACTATTATCTAGTTTTTAAAATATGCTGAATTTTGCATTAAAAATATTTTGTGTAAATTTTTAGTTTAAAAATTAGATGAACCAAAGTCCCCTTCAATCTTTTACTGATATATACGTATATATGTCGTGTACAAGTTGCGATTTTGTACAGGTTACAACATGTACAAAAATATTGTACATGTTATAACTTGTATAATGCAAAAATACAAGTTATAACATGTCCAAAAGTACCTCATACATGTTATAACCTGTACAAAATATTGCTTAAAAATGGTTTTAACTTGTACAAAATCGAAAAATAAGGATATTTTTCTATTATCGCAACAGATGATATTGACCTCAATAACATTTTCATAACTTTTGTATTATTCCTTCATGTTAGTGTGTTTTGTCCTTTTTTGATACAGTTAATATCCAGGGGTCAGTATTACGAAGAATTCCTAAGACCTGTCATAAGATATATCTTAGGACATGTCTTATGACTATCTATTGACATATCTTTATTTGATGAATTATAATTGTGAGTGTCCACTTTGAAGGCAATAGTAAAATACTTTCTTTCTAGTTAACACTAAAAGACATAAGAGGATTGCCAGGATAGATGTGTCTACAAATAAAATTTGGAATTGAAATGGGGTTTGTGTCGAAAAGACAACAACCCGCCCATGGAGCAGACAACATCCAAAGGCCACAAATACATGATTTCAAAGTAGAGGATAAACATGTATATTTAAAACATAAAAATGACATTCGCCTCATGCAATGATCTTATAGTCTATAAACAAAAATTGAGTTATAAATTTACATAAGTCATGCTGAAGGCCAAAAATGTTGAAGAGTAGATCCAAAGATATTGATAATGAAGCGTGGTCCAATGAAAACCATTTCAGCTCTCTCTTGCCTTTACAGAGTAAGCATATAAGACATTGTTTTAGTCTTTGCATGGTATAAAAACGAGAGGGGAGGAGTATTTCCCAAAATTATTAGGATTCGTTCTTCAATTTTTTGGAAGAATTTAGTTACTAGTATCTAATGTAATTGTCATTGAGGAATGCACGCTTTTAGTAAATAGTTTCACACTTATTTAAGCCATGATGGACTGCATAAACATACAATTACATGAAAACACATTTTGCCAACACAAGTCATGAAACATATATTTCTGAAACTTTGTGATCATTGTCCTCTACAGAAAAAGACACGTTCTGGGCCTATTTATTGTTGTTCTTTAAGCATTGGTGAATTTAAATGTATATTTTATTGCATTAAGATTTATTTTAAATTTTGTACAAGTTAAAACCATTTTTAAGCAATATTTTGTACAGGTTATAACATGTATGAGGTACTTTTGTACATGTTATAACTTGTATTTTTGCATTATACAAGTTATAACGTGTACAATATTTTTGTACATGTTATAACCTGTACAAAATCGCAACTTGTACACGACATATATATATATATATAGTTTCTGTTTGATGAGATATATTAAGTGTATGTTTTTCATACAGTAATTTTATGTATTATTTAATAATTTTTATATTTGCCATGCTTTATTTTTATATGTTGATGAAGATTTATATTTTAAATAGTATGTCATGAAATATTATAAATTTATTATAATTATTATACAAAGTAGTACAAAGATTTATTAATTATTCTTACTGTTCATGTTAGCTTTCATTTATTTACTGACCATCTTTAGGTTTATAATTTGTTATATTGTTATAGTTAGTATTTCTATATATTTCTATATATTTAATAAAAATTAATCAAATTTCTTATTTTAAATTTTATTAACTGGGAAATTTTTTGGAGGGAGTGAATGCTTTGGGGTAAATATGGATCTTCAGTTTTCTAAGGAGAGAACATCACTGTGGAATTATTTATCATTAGTTGGAGGGGTGAAGGATACCAGGGAGACAGTCAAACTCATAGATTGAAAATAAACTGACAACGCCATGGCTAAAAATGAAAAAGACTGACAGACAAATAATAGTACACAAGACACAACATAGAAAGCATAAGACTAAGCAACATGAATCCAAACAAAAAGGAAGGGTAAGCAGACCCTGCCCGCATTTGGTACCCGTCCAGTTGCTCATGTTATTACAAACCCGTAAATAGTCTAATTTGGTAGGTCACATTCATGAAAAGGGAAGGGGATTGTAGTTACCACGTAAAGAACATATCCGATATCCTCTGTGAAACGGTTATTCCATAATGGTCAACCAACTCGTGATGGCGTCCGTAAAATTTCAACTTCACAATTTGGAACTCTTGGATTTAATAATTATTAGGAGGAGAATGTCATATGACCTTGACCTCATTTTAACAGTTTCTTGGTCAAGGTGAACAAATTTGTGGTTGGATCTTTTTCTCAGGTCCTATTGGTAGGACCACTTTGTTTTGTGTATGGAATGATTATTAGGTGAACATGTCAGTCTGGCATGGTTTATATAACCTTGATGTTATTTTCATGATTCATTGGTTAATGTAAAGATTTTTAACCGGATTTTTGTGACAAAAATGTCGGTTATTGATTTGGGGATGTACGGCGGGGCGGGCGGGGCGGGCGGTGCGGGGCGGGCGGGAATCAAATGTTGTCTGTGCATTAACTCATGAACCGTTCAACCAAAGCTTTTAAAATTTTAATATGTTGTTACTGACAACTAAATGAAGGTCAAGTTCAATAATGGCGATTTTGACTTTTACCGTTCAGGAGTTATGGTTCTTGAAAGATTGAAAAATGGAGTTTCCAGTCGTGTCCCTGCATTTACGCATGAACTGTTCTACCTAAGCTTTCCAAATTTTAATATGTTGTTACTGATGACAAAATGGAGATCAAGTCCAATAATGGCGATTTTGACTTTTACCGTTCAGGAGTTATGGTTCTTGAAAGATTGAAAAATGGAGTTTCCAGTCGTGTCCGTGCATTTACACATGAACTGTTCTACCTAAGCTTCCCAAATTTTAATATGTTGTTACTGATGACAAAATGGAGGTCAAGTTTAATAATGACGATTTTGACTTTTACCGTTCAGGAGTTATGGTTCTTGAAAGATTGAAAAATGGTGTTTCAGTCGTGTCCGTGCATTTACGCATGAACTGTTTTACCAAAGCTTCCCAAATTTTAATATGTTGTTACTGATGACAAAATAAAGGTCAAGTTCAATAATGACGATTGCGACTTTTACCGTTCAGGAGTTATGGTTCTTGAAAGATTGAAAAATGGTGTTTCCAGTCGTGTCCGTGCATTTTCTCATGAACCATTCAACCAAAGCTTTTGAAATTTTTATATGTTGTTACTGATGGCAAATTAGAGGTCAAGTTCAATAATGACGATTTTGACTTTTACCGTTCAGGAGTTATGGTTCTTGAAAGATTGTGAAATGGCGTTTCATTCACGTTGTTGCATTTACTCATGAACCATTCAATCTAAGCTTTTCAAATTTTAAGATGTTGATACTGATGACAAAATGGAGGTCAAATTTGATATTGACGATTTTCACTTTCACCATTCATCAGTAATGGTTCTTGTGATATTGCCAGGACACAAAAAAATATAAATCCGGTTTGCTGTCGTTGTGACAGCCTCTTGTTGGTTGGATCTTTTCTCAGCTGCTATAAGTGATAGGACCCCTGTGTTTGGTGTATGGAATGATTGTTACATGTCTGCCTGGCATGATTTATATAACCTTGACTCATTTTTATAGTCTATTGGTCAATATAAAGATTTTGTGGTTGGATCTTTTTCTCAAGTACTATATTAAAGTGATAGGACCACTGTGTTTGGTGTATGGAATGATTGTTACATGTCTGCCTGGCATGGTTTATATAGCCTTGACCTCATTTTCATGGTTCAATGTAAAGATTTTTATGGTTGGATCTTTTTCTCAAGTTCTATAAGTGATAGGACCACTGTGTTTGGTGTACGGAATGATTGTTACATGTCTGCCTGGCATGGTTTATATAGCCTTGACCTCATTTTCATGGTTCAATGTAAAGATTTTTATGGTTGGATCTTTTTCTCAAGTTCTATAAGTGATAGGACCACTGTGTTTGGTGTACGGAATGATTGTTACATGTCTGCCTGGCATGGTTTATATAGCCTTGACCTCATTATCATGATTCAATGTAAAGATTTTTATGGTTGGATCTTTTTCCTCAAGTTCTATAAGTGATAGACCACTGTGTTTGTTGTACGGAATGATTGTTACATGTCTACCTGGCATGGTTTATATAGCCTTGACCTAATTTTCATGGTTCAATGTAAAGATTTTTTATGGTTGGATCTTTTCTCAGGTGCTATAAGTGATAGGACCACTGTGTTTGGTGTATGGAATGATTGTTGGGTGTACATATGAAAAAGAAGATGTGGTATGATTGCCAATGAGACATCTCTCCACAAAAGACTAAATGACACTGAAATTCACACTATAGGTCACTTACGACCTTCAACAATTAGAAAAGACCATACTGTATAGTTATCTATAAAAGGCCCTAAAAATGGCAAATGTAAAACAATTCAAACAAGGAAAACTAACGGCCTAATTTATGTACAAAAATGAACGACAAAAAACTAGGTAACACATCATCAAACGACAACCACTGAATTTCAGGCTCCTGACTTGGAACAGGCACATGTATACAGAATGTTGCGGGGTTAAACATGTTAGTGGGATCCAAACCCTCTCCCTAACCTGGGACAGAGGTGTAACAGTACAACATAAGAAGGAACTATAAATATCAGTCTGGCATGGTTTATATTACCTTGATGTTATTTTCATGGTTTATTGATCTTCATTGGTTAATGTAAAGATTTTGTGGTTGGATCTTTTTCTCAGCTGCTATAAGTGATAGGACCACTGGTTTGGTGTATGGAATGATTGCCAAGTGTACATGTCTGCATGGCATGGTTATATAACCTTGACTCATTTGTATGGTCTATTGCATGGTCAATATAAGGGATTTTTGTGGTTTGAACTTATTCTCAAGTAGTATAAGTAATAGGACCACTGTGTTTGATGTATTGAATGATTTGTAGGTGTACCTTTAACAAAGATGTGATATGATTGACAATAAGACAACTCTCCACCAGAGACCACATGACACTGAAATTAACAACAATAGGTCACTATATAGCCTTCAACAATGCACAAATCCATACCACATAGTCCATGAGTCGGCTATAAAAAGCCCCGAAATGACAAATGTAAAAACATGTCTGTCTGGCATTGTTCATTTAACTGTGACTTCATTTTCATGGATCATTGATAACATTAGTTTATGTGATACTTGTAGTAAAACCTTCATAATACAGACTTTCTACATGAATTCAGTCATAAGTAAAACAGGCAAGACATTTCAGCATCTTCAGATTTCTGATATAACCATGACATACATTTTCATTATAATTAGATGAAAACTGTTGGCCTTTTTTTAGATGCTCTTGTGTTTTGTGTACTATTGTTTTTCTTTTTTAACCAAAGCGTTAATTTATTTTCAATTTATGAGTTTGGAATGTCCCGATGGTATCTTCGCCTCTCTATTAAATTAACAACAATATAGAGACACTTCTGCTGAAATTTAAGCTAGCTAACTAGGTTTTCATCATTTTCACCCATTTTCTTTGGAAAATGCCTGTACTATTAAAGTCAGGGAATATGTAGGTTGTTTGTCACTCATTCCATTGGTTGATAGCTCTCATTTCATTGGTTGATAGCTCTCATTCCATTGGTTGATAGCTCTCATTCCATTGGTTGATATCTCTCATTCCATTGGTTGTTTGCTCTCATTCCATTGGTTGATAGCTCTCATTCCATTGGTTGATAGCTCTCATTCCATTGGTTGATAGCTCTCATTCCATTGGTTGATAGCTCTCATTCCATTGGTTGATAGCTCTCATTCCATTGGTTGTTTGTCACTCATTCATTGGTTGATATCTCTCATTCCATTGGTTGTTTGTCACTCATTCCATTGGTTGATATCTCTCATTCCATTGGTTGTTTGCCACTCATTCCATTGGTTGATAGCTCTCATTCCATTGGTTGTTTATCACTCATTCCATTGGTTGATAGCTCTCTTCATTGGTTGATAGCTCTCATTCCATTGGTTGATAGCTTGTGATTTTGTTTTGACCTGGAGTGGGGTATTTTTGTTATACTTTTGTTTGTAGGTGTCCTGTGATTTTACAATTTACATTGTATATCTTTTTAAGAATAACTCAAGAACTATGAGCTGAAATAGATCGTAATATTATTTTCTTACATTCAGACAAGCAAACATTAACACAAACAATCAATAACCATAGTAACATAACAAACAGAAATAATTATTTCATTGAGAAGTTTTTTTCAAATAATCTCCATTAATAAAAGAGTCACTTGTTTACCAAGAACCTGGACTTTTTTTCACAAAAATTCATACACTCTATAGATAAAGTTTTAACAATGAAATATAGTGTTATTTACAAAAGAAACAATTTTTATTGTCAAATAACATGAAATTATTTTTTTTAGGTTACAATCTGTTAAAAAAATAAATAAATAATAAAATTACTTGAGAAAAAAAGCAGTACAACTGCCTTCAGTGTAAAATAAGATGATGTGGTATGATTGCCAACGAAACAACTCTCTCATTATAGGTTATAATATTTCCCTTTCTTCTTAATTTAATAAAATTCTCAAATTAAAAAGACAACTATAATGATTGATGAACAAGAAGAGAGAAAAATTAAATACTTTTTATTTAAGAAATCACAATATGAATATGATACTTTTCCTTGGAGTTGTAAATACCAATAACAGATTTATATGCATCAAATATTAATCTTACAATTTCTAATACTTTTTTCTCTTTAATTTTGTTAACATTACAAGACACTTTATTTAAATTAAATCTCCAAAAGGGATATTTGTTTTTTTCTACTTTGGCTTCTGAGTGTCATTTTGTATGTAATATTAAGTCATGCATAAATTTTAGGAATAATTTGTGTAAAATTTTCAACATATCCAATGTAATTAAACATACAACTAATTTATCTTTATTAAAATGTTGGGTTTTATTTACTTGTAAATTTAAACAAGGTAGGGGGTCTCATTGGGGGGTTTCGATCCTGGATCCCGCTTACTGTTTTGTCAGATTCCCGTATCCCGCTTACACTATGTACCTAAGCAATTCTCATTTTTTTGTCATTTCCCTGGTCCCGCTGACCTAATTTCCTGTTTTCACGACACAATAATTTGACTTTCACGTGTCACGCTTACAAAAATCGGCAATCCTGCGTCACGCTTAGACCGCCAATGAGACCCACAAGGTACTTGTGGATTCATTTATTTTCGTGGGTACCAACTTTCGAGGATTGAGGAAAACTATCATTCATGTGGATTTTTGATTTCGTGATTTTGCCAATCTCTGTTTACATATGGAAATCACTCAAAATTGTTTGTTGAACATTTGAATTCTTGGTGGGTCACCTCTGCCCACAAAACAAACGAAAAATTGGTATCCAACGAATAATAATGAATCCACAGTAGCTTGATTTCCAGTACATATAAAAATATAAACTATTGTGACACTATGAAGCACTTCCAACAGTACAGTAAAATCCAGATATAAAGTCAAAACTTTTTAAGCGACATCACCGGTATTAAAAATCAATGTCTAAGAAATATTGGTTAATCTCAGAAAACCACAATTATTTAAGGTAGGGTTTTCATAAGAAATTACTGTGGCTTTCTTAAACATAAGACAAATTAGCTATGAATGCTTCAAATTTAACATATTTAAAGAAAGTAATGGGGCTAAGAATCAGTGGGTTTATAATAGAAACGTGAAATGAACATCCAAAATATGTCTAATAGACTTTTTCAATGATAATAATGTATTTATTATGTATAGCTGTGATATTGTTAAATGCATATCACATATATGAGGGTTACAGTAATGCCCTTTACTGTCAGGCGTCAAACGATCATTTCCAGCTACCCTTAGCGTCAAATTGGTTAAAATTTTACTGTGATTCGTCAAAATATTTTTAACGTGATTGACCTGAGGTCTCAAATAACTATCGTTACCGTCATTTTTGGAAAAAAATTAACGTGATTTGTCAAAATCAGTCAATTTGTTTAACGTCTAAAAGAAAGTATACATTTTAATTTTATCCTCATGCACCAAAAATTACCGTTAACGTCATTTTGCAAGAATTTTTACCGTTATTTGTCATGAAGGTACCCCATTACTACCCTCATATATATCAATTTATATATGGTGTTCTGTATTTCTGATGGCTACAGCCAATTTAGCTTTGCAATTGAAACAAAACTAATTTTTATGAACTATAATCTTATCAAGGGAAAACGCAATTTATGTGTATGATTTTCAAAGAGAAGTTTAACCCAGACCTATATAAATGTAAAAAATATTATAACATCTGGGAGTACAAGAACCAAAGCACAAATAAATCAAAGCTAAAAATATGTTGTTTTTTTAAAAACCTAATCCATGAACTCCTTCGAAATTTAGCTCTCTTTGAAACAAAGTTGTAGATTAATATTTGGATATCATAAATAATTTCAAACTAAACATTTGCGTGTGACGGATCAAAATCAGCTCCAACCCAATACTAGGTCCTTTCATAGGCCCCCTCATTTGTACAAGAACACAATAAGACTGTATATGAGATTTTACTGTAGCTATACATTTACACCATTATATACAGTAAAAGCAGGTTACATTTACCTTTTGAAGATAATTTTCAGCACTATAGATAAACAAATAAATTACTGTACAAAAACAATCTATTCATAGTTTTGCCATTCTTTCATACAAATATATATTACTTTTGAAATCAGACTAAGAAAGACAACAACATGCCTGTAGTATAAAAAAATCTTATAAAATCTTTGACATCATCAGATTACTTAGATCAATAGACTTTCTTCATATAAATATTTGTTTTTTTCGTATAATACAACAAATGGATGACTACAAATTTTTAGCAGATCTGTTATTTTTTTTCAATAACTTCATTCTTATTATATTGTAGTTTCCATCAGGGGGCGGATCTAGAAATTTTCATAAGGGGAGCCCACATACTGCCTAAAAGGGGGCTGCTCCATTAATGCATCAGAGATTTCTTATATAATCATCCATTTTTTTTCAGAAAAGGGTGGGCCGATGCCTGAAAAACCCTCTAAATCTGCCTCTGTCCATGACTTAATGTTTGTGATTTTTCTATAAGATTTTTTGTTCACTGTAATTGACCTGTCTCACTATTCGTCTAAAAACTCATTACAAGTTTCAAGCAATCAGCCAATTTCAAAAGTAATATACTGTTAAGGATCTAATATATAAATGGTATATACATACAAGTATGTACATAAATCATTTTTTAACTCATTTTCTAGTTTAACTTCATCAAAATGAGCTTCTAAAACCATCTATCAACATCGGATCCAATAATATATATATAGAAATACAAAATTTATAACAAACATAAATAGCAACTACATTGTATACAATATAACAACCAAAAGTTTAAAAACTTCTAAATAGATGAACTATAAATAGAATATATAACGACAAAAGAAATCATTTTCAATAATAATAACCTTAAGATGTTTAACATCAATACATATACTATTAACAAAGACAATAACACAGTGTTTTCTTTTAAGAACAAACATGTACCTTTATCAGATAAAGGATTTACAATGGACTTTTACAATATATTTACAAAAAGGGGGGATATACAAATATACAATCAATTTTTGACTGCAACAAATTTGCTACTTTCCGTAATTTTGTCCAAGCTAGGTAACAATAATATATACAAATCACATACGAACATGTGCATATGCAAAATACTCCTTTATAAGGAAATAAAATATTAAAACAAAAAATATATGAGTAAATTTATCTTCTAAACCATGCTAATGTATGTAAAAGAATTAGAATGTTTAAAAAAATTAGAAAGACAATCAACATCATTATATGCTGCTACTTTAAAAGAGATCGCTATATCTATAGATCCGTTCAATATAAAAATAGGAAAAGTTTAAAATTCTAACAAAGCATGTAAAATATAATCTTCTAGTACAAATATCTTTAATTCTATTCAAATTGTTTTTTAAGTTTTGTAAAGCCAGCAAAACAATAATATTTGTACACTGCACTGAAAGTCCTTAAATAAGTGCTATAGCATGCAATTTTGTATTCATGGCAAAAAACATTCTTATATTTTTTTTTCTGCACCATTTGTTTGTTCAACTTATACTTAAATGAACTTGAAAACCAGCTGTTTCATCCATTTTATTAAATTTTTATGGGGACTGTTTAAAAAAAAGTGTATATATATATATTTAAACATATTACTAGTGGCAGTCATACAGAACATTATGTTTTTGTATACTTTTATGATGTCTGCAAATTATTTCATTTGTTCAATCCTTACCCTTGTCTCATGGGTTTTCGTGCTATTAAGAATGCTTTGTGACGTCACAATATCCATTATAAAAGCATAAGTACGAGTTCATATAATGTACGCAAACATATGCTCTGACCATAAAGTATTCTAAAGTAACTTTCATTTTTGTTTTAGATTGGGAAATTTTTCCCATTTTATAATCTATCCAACATCTAAGGGAGATAATAAATTGCATCTCATTAAAATGATGGAGAGAAAAAGTTTTTACTAATTAACTTTACTGGCTAGTTACTCATTCCTATTTTATGGTGTTTAATCTGATCAGGCATATCTCATTTGTTTTTAAAACATAATATATAACAACAGGATAAAACAAATTTTGTTCTGTAGTTTAAGTTCATTGGTGTGTAAACTGGACCAATTCACCCATAAATAAACAATGTGTAGTGATCCTTATCATTCTTTTATATATATATTATATATATATACCTCTGAATATCCCAAGTATGATTATGTAATCATTGCAGGTAATTAGCCATTTTGAATATATTGGTAATGAACTTAGTCTGACAAGCAAGTTCTATAAAAATAAAAACCTGCAAAAAAAATCACTTCATGACAAGGTTTTCTAACCAATCATTATATAGTAAGAGATTCTTATAATTATGCAAATCATATGAGAAATATTCATACATAAACTTTTCCCCAAAATACGTTGATAAAACTAAGCACACATGCACTTACACAAATAAAAATATTCACAAAATGCAATCAAACCTGAAAAGCCACTGCAGACTTATTCCTATCTGGTAAATATATTTTCAGTCCAAAACACCATTTTGTTTGGATACATTAAATTGATTTTCTTGATCTTATCTCTTAATCGAAATGGAACTTAAAACTGTTAAATCACTCAGTTGTGAAAGATAATACGTCTGAATCAATACCTAAAAGGGGAATAAGTCGAAAAATTAATGTTACAACTGTTTGGAGACAACAGCTCTTTGATTTCAGAAAAAAATCCTTTTAGGGCGTTACATATCAAAACTCTATTGTAATAACAAAGGCAATCATCCTAATCAGTGATTATATGAATTCTATGATAACTTTCAAGGGAAGAACATTTATCAATATTTGGTCCATTAGGCTTTATTGTGGAAAAGGACCAATTATAGTACTTTCCTAAACGTTGAGTAGAAACTGGCACAGTTACAGAAGAGTAAACACATCTTTAACCATGTAACAGCAATAGTCCAAACAGACCCTTTGGACCATGTGAGCTAAAAATAGTTACATATAATTTAACAATCAAACTTAACCACCAGTCAATAAACAAAAGCATTGCAGTAAAGATGATATTGAATATACATCTAGTAAAGTTAGGAAAAACAATAAGTTGTAAACATAGTGCATGGATGTAAAAGGATTAAATTTTAGTTATACATTCTGATTATCGCATTTATTTTCATTTTTGCTATTTCCTTATAAATTGATGTGGAATTATTTTAAAAAAAATTGTCTTTTATGTTACAAAATCCTATCTATGACTATGGAGCCATGTTGCTTAGACCTTTTATATTTACATCAAAGAGATCTTGTAGGTGCTGAAATTATTTGTTATTTAAATTCTTTTTTTATCACCATTTGAAAAACAAAAATCTAATTACCAGTGGCAGATCCAGAAATTTTCAAAAGGGCACTCAACACAGACTGCCTTGGAGAGGGCTGTTTCAGTAATTCCCTAAAATATTCAATTATTTTTTTCCCACAGAAGGGGCTTACCCCACCACTCCTTAATCTGCCTCTGATTAACTTAAAACTTTAATAAGTTGATGCTGCCAATTTTTCTAATTGATATGAGGGACCAAAAAATAGTATTAAAATACAATCTACAGTTTTCGATTTGCATCATAACTCAATGATTGATTGTTCTTTTCTTAACATCTAGCAGGAAATATTTCATGCATATACTGACAAGAAAATATAATTAATAAATTTAAGCTACTGCATAATTACATAAAACGTTGTGAACATAATTAAAACATGCTGCTTTCCACAGTCGTCATGTGACATATGTACAGATAACTTAGTCATGTGACATATGTACAGATAATTTAATAGTTTAATCCTTCTACCATTGAAGATTATAACAAGATTAAAATTTTAGTTTTTAAACAAAACATTTAAATTGAGCAATTTCATTGAACTGCAATTGTATTTTGTTTGAACAACAAAAACTATACATAAACAACAACTTACCATTAAAAAAAGACGTTCTCAATTTTTTTATTGACCTTTCTTTGTAACTGTTCTGAACCATATGAGTTTTTGGACCATACATGTATTCCACTTTATTTCATTACTCATTTACATTAATGATTATCATTTGATTAAATGAGAAAAGATTTCATGTTTAGAAATTTTTATATATGGTCATGATCATATAAGTATTGTCCAAGTACTCACATGGTTCCAAACATAACCATATAGCTAGACATACCTTCTAATTCAAAGCATTGGAAAGATCGGTGAATACATATTAGAACTCATCAGCTGTTGAACAAATATGAAGTTCTTACAAGTATTTTTTGGGAAAAGTGTGATCACATTTTTTTAGTTGTTTCAACATATTGAAAAATTCAAAGTATAGGTTAACAGGAAGTATTTGTGTTAGAGATCGAAAAGGTGGTTTTAATATTTATAATTAATCAGATTTATTTAGTCGGCATGGTTTTTATCCGACATTACAACTCGACACTGTTAAACTAGATCTTCTTTTCTGAATGGTTTCTAGTAACAAATAAGTAATAAGTATTTTTCATGTTGTTTGTGTTGACATGACTACGTTAAGATATTTTTTAATATAAACATAAAAATAGATAAAATACCTACATCTTAAGGATGTACTTAGGTGATCTTACATGATTTTAAATAAATCAAGAATTTAAAATTGATACTATAAGCTGGAATAGTATAAGTTAAGGATAAAAATAAGCTAAAAACATTGATAGGTCATGGAGTTCCTTTTCGAGATATTTCATTTTTAAAATATGGGGGGAAAACTTAAGGCTGACTCAGACTTTTACCTTATATTTGCATTGGTCTTATTTTGATCTCAAATCAAAAGAAAAAAAATCAAGAATCTGCTTAAATTTTGTCAAATGACCTTTTATGAGCTATTAAGTCTTATATTAAAAGATAAATAGGTGTTATGGGGCAAATTTTACCTTGTATCGTATGGAAAAACACCAAGGAGTAGGAACATCTGACACAAATTCCAATATCTCACTTAAGTACATCCTTAACAATTAACATCGCTAAGTAAAAAATAGCATTATATTATAGTTCATAAAACATCAATGCTGGTGTTGTAACTTAGTTACTTTTAAAATTCCATAAAAAGTTATACAAATAGTTTGAAATAGTTCGGTAAATCTCTTTTTTACATGGGTTGCTGGCTGACAAAAGATGATGATGAAGAACTGATATGATTGGTTGCTTGTGGCATGTGATCAAATGTAGATCTTTGACTGGTGTGGTTGCTAGGTAGGCTACCATGACCATTAAGTTTGTTGAATTGTTGAATATCATTGATAAAGCTGTTGGCTCTTGGAGACTGGGACCCTAGTGGTGGAGGTCGTTGAAAAAAATCGACCCTAGGGGAATCAAATGGCATCATAGGGGGAAAACTCAATCTTCCATTTCTATTACGTGAATTATCTGCTAAGTTGACATTTGACCTATTGTTGACCTCTTGACCTCTGATCTGTGTGTCTGCTGGTGACAGAGAAGATGTATTACTAGACACAAGATTCTGCTGATCACGACTCATCATTGCTCTAACGATTAGATTTTCTTCGGAAAGTCTATAATTCTCTGGCTGCTGATCCTGCAGTCTGTCGTTTGCATTTTTATCTGGAAATCTAAAATCTGCTCTCTGTGTATCTAGTCGATCGGCAGATTGTCTGAAGTTGTCGGCTCTATGTGCATCACGTTCATCTAAACGTTTGTCAGTAAACCTATAATTATCTCCCCTATTATCTATTTCCATGCTTTCCGGGCCTTTGTTGTTAAATCTGAATTCATTGGTTTTTGTTTGATCAAATCTTTTTGCAACAGCAAGATGAGCAAATCTGGCAACTTCGTCATTTCTTTGCTGTAATGCCCTATCTAGTGGCGGAGAATTGGTAAATCTAAAGTTGTCTGCCCTTCTATCATCCATTCTATCACCAGAGTTCACATCACGTTCTTCTGACGTAAGATCTATAGTGCTAGACATACCATTGCTAGGTAATCGTGTAGGCTTTGGTTTGTGAATTCGGTTGATAAGATCTGACGGAACACCATCTATTGACTTTAGATGAACATGCATCTGTAAAAGAAGATAGTTTATTTTAGTCACTGAATTTTTCTCTTAACAAGACCATATTTAATTATACATCCATAAGAAAAAGTATTCAGTAAATTTTGTTTCCCACTTTATACCACTATTTCTTTAAAAAAAACACACTGTTTTTACAATTATGGTGAGACTGTCGCTCTGACTTATATATTACTGAGACTATGCGGTATGGGTTTAATTCATTGTTGAAGGCCATACAACTTATATTTGATAGTTCTGTGTCATTTGGTCTCATGTGAAGAGTTGTCGCATTGGCAATTATACTACATCTTCTTATTTTTATAATTGTGCATCACCTCAAAATGTGACAAGATCGAGCCCCTACAAATATTTATCTAACAAATTTGTATTTTTAAAAATGATATGGAAGGAACATCAATAAGAATGGTTGTTTAATACAATTATTTAAATATGTTAAAAAGTAGAACTGTTTTTTTTCAAATTGTTGAGTTAAAGATCTACTTCCCTCTTTTTTGATAATACTTTTAAAATCTAATCACAAATGAGTAGTTTTATAAAGCAACTTAGAATGAGAATTAACAAATAAAAAGAAATATCAATTGTAATATCTTTCAATCTACCAGAACATATTGCTAAATCACAAAATGTAGAAAAAATATAATAAGTTGAATTAAAAGTTTATACAATTCTTTGAACTTTACTATTTGTCATAAAATGCTTACAGAGGCTCAAATTTTTAAAAATAAATACCAAATTATTCTAATATATTCAACTGCTTAAATCTAAACTGGAACCATAAATCCTAAAATAGCTTGGTGCTGAGAAAGTTTTGAATTTAGTTTCTAGAAATGTTTTCAAGCTTTTGAAGAATGTAAGAAAGTTTCAGCATAAGTCAATGAAGCTATTTAGAATAAGTATACATTGTGCTATTGGTATTTTAAAAACGATGTATCCTATAAAATAATGAGTATTATGATCACAAAATTATAGATTGGCTGCTATAGTGTGTGATAACATTGTGTGAGGGAATTCGACGTTTGATGTACCACTGTTCACTCCAGTGCAATTTATGACAATACCACTGCATCAATCAGAATTTTTTTTTTTGCAGTGTTTTAAGAAATGATTTTGCTTTGTTGTCGCGTATTATTTGTGAAACATTCAATGTTTTAAAAAGGCGAATTTTCTTTATAAAGTCAATGATTATGTTGACTTTTGAAGGCCAAACTTTCTACAGCCTTAAATACGCTAATGAAAGATCCAAAAACTATACCAATACATAACGACATGTTTATGAAATTATAACAAATCTATTGGTTAACAAATTTTTACTCGTTATTGCAAAATAATGAACTTAATATATCTGACATTTTCTCCCTACCCAGTTTACCCCTATACATTTTTATGATGTGGACTTGGTCATTGTTATTGAATCGTAGGCAATTTGATTGGATTAAGTTGTTATTTGTTTACCTTCAAACTTGTTTATGCTTTTCATACATGACAATTGATTAATTAGAAC
Organism: Mytilus edulis; assembly: GCF_963676685.1. Taxonomy (NCBI): domain Eukaryota; kingdom Metazoa; phylum Mollusca; class Bivalvia; order Mytilida; family Mytilidae; genus Mytilus; species Mytilus edulis. Next base: position 17,516 of record NW_027268822.1, read on the forward strand.
GTGCATGAATGTGTACGGTAACTAAAATGACCTTCAAACTGGACACTGGATGAGTCAATATTATGTTTTATCAATGAAAGTTAAGGTATGAAAGGTAAGAATTGCCACTTATTCGATTTTCACAAAATTTTCGTAATATACAGTTGAAAGGTTATTTTTTAAAAGCCTATTGTGAAGAGTAAAGAGAAAGTTTACAAATAATACGTTTTGTTCCATTAAACAAGTCATTTTCGTAAGAGAAATACCGAAATATATTTTACGCACGACTACGGCAGGTAAAATTATTATTTATCATAATAAAAAAAGGCATTTTTCAGTCTCATTGGAATATGTTGATTACAATTAATCCCAAACTTAAGAAGTAAGTAACTAAAGTCAAAATATGTCCGATCTGCCTATTTCTGCACATCAAAAGTCAATACGATCGTTTTAAAGTCAATTTCGTCTACCTCACAAAATCTTGTTAGGCACTATAAGTCAAAAGACTTATTTTTTATTCAGAGTTATTCCCCTTCCATCATATTCTGTTTATTGGTGTTACTCTTTGTGTATTTATATCATATGAGTATTCATATCAGATCTAATTGTTTACAGAGATTTTTTTATTGATAAATCTAAATTGAGAATTGTTTCCTGTTGCAGCACTGTAAGGTCAATGTGCACAAATTTCTTTACAAATCAAATAAATTTTTCATGTAGGCCTATTGCAATACATAAAGTTATTCTTTATATATATAATATATTTAATGAACATTTCTCATTTGCTTAAACCTCACCACAATCTAGTCAGATTCTTTCAGTGTCTTGATTAATTGTCCTTTTCATGTTTTAATTTGATTTGCCTAATACCAAAAATGTTTATTAAATGTGTTTGACCTCTAACATTGTGTCAGGGGAAATAACTCCCAACTTAAAATAGGTCGGTCATATGGAAAATTATCTTTGAGTCTTAATTTCAGTCTCAATGTATTAATTTTGTATCTGTTTGTTTTCTAAAAAGACCATAGTAAAGAGTTTTGGATTAACCGTTTAATTTTTGCAAGCATCAATAAAATATCATAATTTATATTGAAAAGTCTCCTCTACAAATAAAAGAAGGACCGCTGAAGAAACCTGTATCATGCTTCACAAATCTGCACTAACACAAAATAATATCTTGTCATCAAACACAGCAAATTAAAAAATATGCCTATGCCAGTCAAGGTCATTATAAACTTCCATCATCATATGCAATTTTCAATATTTTTAATGGGCTCAGTATAAGCACATGATGTGTTATGGTATTCCCTATCTATAGGTTGTAATTGTTTTCTCAGCTTGAACATAATATACAAACTGTCTGTTGCATAGTATTTGATATTTATCATGGACCATTTTCAATTAATATCGTAAATGATATATTTTCTACTGCAACTAAAAAATTTGGAGCACGAAAAGCCTACATTTTCCCTAAAATTGAGCTATGCAAAATATTTCAAACAAAATAATGACATTCTATAGTTGAAAAAATCAAAAACTTTGTCAACTTTTTTTTAGACAGTGTTAATAGCTTAAAATATTCTTTTGATTCGCATAGACTTTATAAAATCTTCTTTTTCTTTTACCCAATTGTGATACATGATTTTTTTAAATTATTTTTTTTGGCTTTGAACTAGGTGTTCTGTGATTTTGTTTGATTTTTTCCTGCTTTGTATGCATCTAACGAGTTGCTGTTACACACCTGTCCCAAGTCAGGCTAGAGGGGAGGGTCGAACACTCACATAAATGTTTAGCACCGCCACATCTTTATGTGCTTGTGTTATTCAATGATTGGCCTTTTTTGACATGTTAGACTCACCTTGAGCATATGAGATTTGAGACTACTTTCGTTGGTATATGCCCTATGACAGATCATGCATTGGAATTGTTTGGTCTGAGACTTTTTGAGATGTTCGTCATGGTTTCTCATATGATGATGGAGATTAGCCATTTGAGCAAAGGCTCTGTCACAACCTTCAAATGAACACCGGTATGGTTTCTCTCCTGAAAAATAGCAAAAATACATACTTTGAATAGTTAGTTCTAGGGGGGGGGTGGGGGGGGTAAGTTTCCTGATTTCTAAGTCTGAACACCATTGATCATGTCCCAGACTCTCAAAGATCAAATTTACATGAAAATATATTTTTTCAATGCTATTTGCCAGCCATTTCTGAACTTCACAAATGTTTTCACGAAATCCCAATAGGAAATGCCTGAAGCCACAAAGGAAAAGTGTCAAAGATTCACTAAATAGCAATGAGGTCTTTTGGTATCCACAGACTGTGTGTGGCCCCCATGGATAGCCATGGTCATTTATTGTCATTTAGTAGTATATTAGTGAGTGTGCCTTTAAAAGATTAACTTAACTCCTGTATTGGAATCAAATACCTAGAATATGTCATTGCTTCCAGAAAAAACTAATTACAAAATGTATTCTGTAAGGATTGATGGTTGATTGAATATTGGTGTTTTAATGCAACTTTTAAGTGCCATTTTGGGCTATATTGGGGCAGCCAGTTTTTATTGGTGGAGGAAGCCAGAGTGCCCAGAGAAAACCACTGACCTTCGATAGGAAAACTGATTATCCTAATTAACTAAGATTGGAGTCCAGTGCATCTGCACTGGCAGGGTTTGAACTCACAACCTCAGTGTTGACAGCTAGTGATTAGAGTAAAACTAATTGGACCACTTAGCCACAGAGGCCCCTATATTCTGCAAGAATAACTTTTATGAATTAAGAATTAATTATTTCAAGTTGGAAAATAAGATTTTCGTCAAATGCAGATTAAATAGGTAACCAACACACTTATATCCAAAATATTTGATAATTGCATCCATCCTCATCCAAATACAGAAGACTAATTATATTTACACAGCTGGTCAATAATTACAACAAAAACAACCTGTGTCTAACTCATTCTTAAGGACAAGGCATTATAAGCATTATTCATTTAAATGCAGAAACTAGAATTGAAGAATTGATTTCTTCCTTGTTTTTCTAAGTGTTAAAAAAAATGTTCTCCCTGCTTTTTTTCATTTATATTATAAATTTAAACTTTAATTCTCAATTATTTCAGAAATCAGGTGTAATTTTTCAAGTATAATTAATTGCTGAAAAAGACCCATTCAACAATTTTGTTTGATGATAATTTGGCCCAGATTTTCAAATATTAATATTAAATAAGAGATTTTTCATTCCTTCTTGAATTATTAATCTTACAAATGTCATATGATCTATCCACCAATTTCATTGCTAAAAAAAATTAAGAGTTGTCTCCCATTGAACATATAGAGATTTGAAATGGTTTGCACACACATTGATTCACTGATAATGATTAATATCTTGCCACTAATATTACATGCAAGAGAATGATATGTTAATGTGTAATGGAGACATCAAGAAGTAAACAGAACCATTGAGCGGTAGTTTAAATGTGCTGAAAGGACACAGTTGGCAGGAAAATAAAACTACATTGATAATTAATATATCCTTGCCCGAAATGTAATAGTCCATGCTCTTTTAAATCTATGTGCTGCATGCTTGGAGCAGAAGGAGTAGTAGTTTAATGTACCAACTCACATGGACTCATTTTATCCTATACTGACATTTTATCCTATATTGACAATCTATTCTTGCTCCAAATGTAAACCAGTCCTTGTCCTTATATATATGTGTTGCATATGGAGCACAATGAGTGATAACTTATCCTACATTCTTTACCGGCTCTAAATGTAAAGAACCATGTTATAATAAATAATCCTATGCTATAGCTTTTTTGGCAAATTATTTATTGTTTTATTTAGTTTACAAGAAATTATTCAAAATAAATTCAAAATAAGGAGATGTATGATTGCCTATGAGATAACTATACACCAAACTTCAAATGAAGTGGATGTAAGCAATTATAGGCAATGTTATGCCTTCATCGATGAGAAAACCAATACCATATAGTCTACCCAAACAATTGCTCATTTGACCTCTGAAGGCCACATCAATTTAGATGGATATGTTGAAAATATAGGATATCAACTCTTCAAATTACAATATCTTTTTCCAATTTGTTCATCCTTGTAGTACCTTCTAAACAATTTTTTGTCAATCTAACATTTTGAAAAAAATCATAGTCATAGTCAAATCAACATAGACTCACTTTGCAATACCAAGAGCCCATGCATTGTGTTATATCTGTATATTTGTGTAATGTTTACTCTTATCTCCAAAGGAGCTGTTATTCTAACATATTATCAATCAACCAAGTTTTACAGAATATTTAAAAAAAAAAAAAAAAAAAAATCTTTATAAACAACAATTGATGTATGAGGGGCCTGATGGGTTATTTTCGTTCTTTGTGATTGGCACATTTTCGCTATCCTGATCCGTTTTTTTAGATTAATTTTTTCTATATATTTTCGTGATCCATGATCATGGAAATTTATTTTCTGTGAGTCGCGATTGACAAAAAAATCAACTTGTGAATTGTGATGAGACCCTGCCCTCATCAGGCCCCTCATGTATATGGGGTAGACCCAAGTTAACAAAATTTCATTACTTTTAGTTAATCTTTCGTAAAAAGTAATGTATATTCATAATGACTTAATTTACTTAATCAAAAATGCAAAACCTTTCCTCTATTGAAATTTTTAGGTAACCAGATTAGAACTGAAGGAGTGTTACTAAGGCAATATGCATAACTATAGGATATTTATATGTAGAAAAAGTGTGGACACAAATCAGTGTGGATAGTCCTGGGGGTTGGTGACTCCTTGTTTATTTATCACAATGAATACATTTTGGCACAGTATGATTTGTCTTTTGTCTTTTTGTAAGATGAGTTCAGTTTGTTCTAATGTTTTCCAGTTACAATAGTGACCTAAGTTGAATGGGAAGGTCATGGCTATCAAATATATTTAACCCTGTGTAACATTCTTTAAAGGCCGGTCTCATTTCAAGAGCCTTGGAGAATATTTCCCATGAGGGGTTGTGACTTTAATTTTGGAATTCAGTATTACAAAATAAACAATAAACCGTAACAAAATATCCGATTCATTATGATGAGTGTATAAAATTGAACGTTAAAAATCTTTCTGCTAATTTTTGTTACCAGAAATTCCTTAAATAACCTGATTGCTCTATCAAGAACTAATTAAGAAGTGGTGATCACTTATACATGAACTGCCTATAGCAAAATGTTGTCTCATTCACCTGATAATGCTATTCACCTAATGATTGTCGCTAGGATCACTATATAAGTGGGGCATGTTTAAGAAAAAAGGAAGTAAATTTGTCTACTTGTTTATGCAATTTCTACAGAATTTCTTTAACTGTCCATGCCTAGGAGCTTAATCCTTGTCTGTCAATCAAGGTATACATTATATAGGACCTTCATGATGTATGATTTTGACTTAGTTGTCCTTAATCAAACATTATGGAAACTATTTTGTAGTCAACTTAAATTCTTTCTGTACACTAATGTGTTTATTTGTACACTTTTCAAAAATATAAAACACAAACAAATGCAATATAAAATTCAAGATTATCAATGCACATATAATCAATATAAGAAGATGTGGTATGAGTGTCAATGAGACAACTCTCCATCAATTCACTTAAAATTTGTAAAAAGTAAACAATTACAGGTCAGAGTATTATGCCTTCAACATGGAGCATTTGCCAAAAGTTAATCAAAGTTATGAATAAACAAAAAGACAAATGGACAAATGGAAAGACAAAAAGGCTTATTAATGGACCAGATAATTACAGCATACTAGTAGTAGTTCATTCAATGAGTAATGAGATATAATAAAAAAATATTTAGTCAATTAAGGGCATACAATACAGTTACTGGGGAAGTAATGAGGTTGCTTTAAACGTAAATTGTTATTTTTGCAACGTCAAACTGTGAATTTTCAGGGAAAGATGCAGTTTTCGACTGATTTTTATCATTCAAACTGATTTAACTTAAATACGAATTCATGGACCCTGCTTTTTTAAAATGACATTTGTTTCATTACATATGAAGATTATGTGTACCAATTTTCATGAAAAAGTCAATAGTGCAATTTTTTTAAATTTGATAAATATACTGCATAAAATGACGTGTTTTCCCTACATTCATGAACATTTGATAAATAGGAGTTATTTGTAAATAAAAATGTACAAATTTATATATAACATTTATATAAAGCAGAATTTACAAATAATTTAGCAAAAAACAGCTTGTGGTTATCTTTTAAAATAAAAAAGTTATGTATTTCTGTCCTAGTCTACAAATCCCAATTTCAAGGAAATATCTGAAATTTCAACCTTCAATCAACTCAAAAAGTAGCACATGGAGGTATATTTTTTATTACATATTTGATTTTATCAGGTAATCAAGAATGTGTCCACAGTACATGGATGCCCCACTTGCACTGTCATTTTCTATCTTCAGTGGACCTCGAAATTGGGGTAAAGACTCTAATTTGGTAATAAAATTGGAAAGATTATAACAGGGAATATGTGTACAGAAAGATTATAACAGGGAATATGTGTACAAAAAATGTACTAAGTTTTAAGTGATTGGACTTCAACTTCATCAAAACTACCTTGACCAAAAACTTTAACCTGATGTGGGACATACAGATGGACGGAGGGACAAACAAACAGAAGGACAAATGAACTAACAAATAGACGCACAGACCAGAAAACATAATGCCCCCTCTACTATTGTAGGTGGGGCATAAAAAAAGTCAATATGCAAAAACAGAATATATATGTTACACAGAGAGTATTTGTTTTAAGAAAATTTAGTCAATTTAATGCCTTAATTTAATGCTTGACAGGTTAGAAAATTTTTAGTACTGTTAGTACTGTTTTTTGCCTATTTTGAGGTTGAATGTTTTTCTAATGATCCATTATACAGACAACTTCAGCAAACAGATCTGTAATACAACAAAATACAGCTGACCTCTTATAGCCTGTTGGTTTAATACCTTACATCAACATATAGACCTAAACAAACAAAAAATATCCTAAAGTCTCATGCCAACTTGAATTCTGTCCTTCACACAGTATATTCCTCTCACATATAAACAACTTAGTTTGCAACTTAAATCAATGTTATCATAATTATAGGTAGAAGTAACACTTTTATCTAAATTTTTGTCATTTGCCTTATGCCATATAAAAAAAGATGTGTGTTTCCTATTACCCTACCCTACTATTTTTTAAGCTAAAAACAGCCTTAGTACCCTTAATTTTTTTTGGTCATTTTTCAATAAGCACTGTTAAAGAATCACTGTGATCTGAATGTCCCGCATAGGCGGATCCAGGGGGGGCCCTGGGGGGCCCGGGCACCCCTTTTGTGGAAAAATTTGGTTGATTATATAGGGAATCATTGAAGCATGACTGGAGCGGGCCCCCCTCTTAGGTCAGTCAGCGGGCCCCCCCTTAGGAAAAGTTCTGGATCCGCCACTGTCCCTCCCATAGACACAATGTTAAAAAAAAATGGTAAAATAAAAGAAATCCCTACCTAACCTAACCTATTTTTTTTTCAAAGATGTAATAGCTATAGGAAACACGTACACATATCATTTTTTGGGCCTTAAGGATGTCTGGAAATGTTGCCCTCCTATCAATAATAATAAACAACATCTAAACCAGGATATGGTCACATGTGCTGGTAATACATATGAAACATAAATAAGACCTACATTGAAGGCTGTCACCTATAGCGTTAACACTTCTATATTACAAAAGTCACATTCAATCTGTCATACTAATTATGACTAATTTTTAACACATTTGTCCTTCCTGTAAAAAGGCTCTATAATAATGATAGATTTAGTCAATTCAGTTGTCTAAAAAAGAAAATAAGATAACAATTATTGTAATGGCAGATGAGGAGGGAATAAAGAATGAGGGAAAATTAAGAGGGGGGGGGGGAAGGGTCCCAAAATGATTCTCTCTGCATGCTTGCACTTTTCACAAGACAATATGTGTCATTTAATCCGTTTATGAATACAACTAATGCAATGAAGTAACATGCTACACAAGAATGTGTTCCCACAGTACACAGATGCCCAATCAGCACTATCATTTTCTAGATTCAATGATAAATTAAACCCCAAAATAAAAGGTGTCCTTTCAACCCATGAGCCATAATAGAAACCAAGATTGCTTGACAACTTTGGAGACATCAGTATAAACTATATATACCTGAGCTCACAGTCATTATTCAGGCAGTATGTGCGGTGCTCAAAACACCAAATCCAGTATTTTGATTGGTTGTTTGATATAAGAAGATGTGGTATGAATGCCAATGAGTTATTTCTCCATCCAAGTCACAATATGTACAATTTGTGAAAGTAAACTTGATGGTCGGGTTATTGTCGCTTTGACACATTCCCCATTTCCTTTCTCAATTTTATTGATGTCAGATTTCCAAGTTTTATGACCACAAGGCCATATTCAGCTTTTTTGTAATACTCATTATCTCTTTAAAAGTATATACTTTTTTAAATGATGACAATGTTAAAGAGTAAACTTGACCCTAAGCATTTTATTTAGTATATTATTCAAACTTTGCAAAGATTGCTAATAAAATTACACAAAACTAAGGGAGCTACCATTTGATTTTTATGGGGGGGGGCTAGGATGAAATTTGAAAAAAAGGAAGGACAGGAGTTTTGAGTAAAACAAAAGGCAGGATGTGACACTTGCAAATAAAAATATGTCAGGATGACAATTTATGTAAAAAAAGTCAGGATAAACTAAAAAAAAAAAAAGCAGGACCGAATAGAGTGAAAAATAAAAAGGCAGGACAGAGATTACAACTAAAAAAAATGCAGGACAAAATGTTTCATCCTAGCCCCCCCCCCCCCCCCCCCCCATAAAAATCAAATGGTAGCTCCCTAAAAGTCAAATTTTTCAGCTTGAACAGATATTAAAACTGCGGAAAATATAATACAAGGTATTCAACTCATTCTAAATATAGCCATGAAAGTAACAGACTGGTAAAATTGACTGATTTGATGCATTATAAAAATCATAATGATAATAACTGTCTGGTTTTTATCATGCTTCATGGATTACATAAAAAGTCATATTACATAACATTGGGAAAATAAGGAGCCAATCAAAAATTTACATAAAATAGATTTTACTATTTTAACATTACTTAAATAGGCCACCTAAAATATATCATTAAATTATTTAAATAAAAAATTAAAGATTTAACCTTGTCTACCAGCGAGCATACTAGCAAACTATAGTCATTTGTTGAAACAATGAGAGATGAACCTAATAAAAAAACAATTTTCCATCACAGGAAAGGCAAATATTCTTTAAAAGCTGCAATATAATACAGTAGTCTGAATAATAGAACATAAAAATTCAAGGTAACTGTATATTAGTTGTTACTTTCTCTTCATATTTCTTTTAAAAAAGTAGATATGAATTTCTCCGTTATTACTTTAAATAAAAAACGTTAAATTCTAAATTTGTTGAATTATAAAAAGAGATATCAATTTTTCTTGTTTCTTTAAATAAATTGATATCAATTTTTCCTTTATTTTTTTTTTAAATAAATAGATATCTTTTGTTCCTTGGTTTCATTAAATACATTCATATCAACTTGAAGAATCCTTTATTTCTTAAAATAAATAGATATCAATAGCTACATTGATTCTTTAAATAAAAAGGTGTCAATTGCAATCTGTTTCTTCAAATAAATAAATATCAATAGCTCCTTTGATTCTTAAAACTCATAGATATCTTTTGTTCCTTTATTTCTTTAAATAAATAGATATTTATTACTCCGTTGTTCCTTTAAATAAATAGATATCCATTGCTCCTTTGTTCCTTTAAATAAATAGATACCAGTTTTTCTTATTTTTTGAAATAATTTAGTCTTCACTGAAATACACACTAAATTCTGATAAATATTATAATGGAGTCCATGCATGGTTAATAGTTTATTTTTTGGACTCCTACACTATTACCAGTACTGCTGTTAAATTATATTCCAAACTTTAAAATTCTATATGAATAAATGCCTTTTTTTTATTTTATAACTTGTCATAATTATACTTCAGAAATTTTATATCCTGATGTTTTATATTAATCTCAGTTTTAATGGCTTCATTTAATCTCACAATTATGTTCCTTAAAATGAAATCCATGTTTTTACTGATTAAGGAGCATTTTTAAATGCATAACATGCATGAAATGCATTACAGAGTGAATTTAAAAGTACATCTTACACTTAAACAGAGTGCAACAAAATTATAATGCATAAAATGCATGGCCTAGCTTCATTTAACAACTGAGATCGAACTCTGAACAGATACAGCAAGTATTGACTCAATATCAAAGCTTTGAACAGCTTTGTATAGTCTGCAATCTGTTGTCTGTGCTTTTGTGTGTGGTAAAGCATGCAATGTGTTAACTGTGCTTTTGTGTCTTTTATAGTCTGCAATCTGTTGTCTGTGCTTTTGTGTCTAGTATAGTCTGCAATGTGTTATCTGTGCTTTTGTGTCTTTTATAGTCTGCAATGTGTTGATTGTGCTTTTGTGTCTGGTATAGTCTGCAATCTGTTATCTGTGCTTTTGTGTTTTTTATAGTCTGCAATCTGTTTTCTGTGCTTTTGTGTCTTTTATAGTCTGCAATCTGTTGTCTGTGCTTTTGTGTCTTTTATAGTCTGCAATCTGTTGTCTGTACTTTTGTGTCTAGTATAGTCTGCAATGTGTTATCTGTGCTTTTGTGTCTTTTATAGTCTGCAATCTGTTGTCTGTGCTTTTGTGTCTTTTATAGTCTGCAATCTGTTGTCTGTGCTTTTGTGTCTTTTATAGTCTGCAATCTGTTGTCTGTACTTTTGTGTCTAGTATAGTCTGCAATGTGTTGTCTGTGCTTTTGTGTCTAGTATAGTCTGCAATCTGTTATCTGTGCTTTTGTGTCTAGTATAGTCTGCAATGTGTTGTCTGTGCTTTTGTGTCTAGTATAGTCTGCAATCTGTTGTCTGTGCTTTTGTGTCTAGTATAGTCTGCAATCTGTTATCTGTGCTTTTGTGTCTAGTATAGTCTGCAATGTGTTGTCTGTGCTTTTGTGTCTTTTATAGTCTGCAATGTGTTGATTGTGCTTTTGTGTCTGGTATAGTCTGCAATCTGTTATCTGTGCTTTTGTGTCTTTTATAGTCTGCAATCTGTTTTCTGTGCTTTTGTGTCTTTTATAGTCTGCAATCTGTTGTCTGTGCTTTTGTGTCTTTTATAGTCTGCAATCTGTTGTCTGTACTTTGTGTCTAGTATAGTCTGCAATGTGTTATCTGTGCTTTTGTGTCTTTTATAGTCTGCAATCTGTTGTCTGTGCTTTTGTGTCTTTTATAGTCTGCAATCTGTTGTATGTGCTTTTGTGTCTAGTATAGTCTGCAATGTGTTATCTGTGCTTTTGTGTCTTTTATAGTCTGCAATCTGTTGTATGTGCTTTTGTGTCTAGTATAGTCTGCAATGTGTTATCTGTGCTTTTGTGTCTTTTATAGTCTGCAATGTGTTGTCTGTGCTTTTGTGTCTGGTATAGTCTGCAATGTGTTATCTGTGCTTTTGTGTCTAGTATAGTCTGCAATCTGTTGACTGTACTTTTGTGTCTGGTATAGTCTGCAATCTGTTATCTGTGCTTTTGTGTCTAGTATAGTCTGCAATCTGTTGTCTGTGCTTTTGTGTCTGGTATAGTCTGCAATCTGTTATCTGTGCTTTTGTGTCTTTTATAGTTTGCAATCTGTTGTCTGTACTTTTGTGTTTGGTATAGTCTGCAATCTGTTGTCTGTGCCTTTCTTTTTAGTATAGTCTGCAATCTGTTTTCTGTGCTTTTGTGTCTTTATAGTCTGCAATCTGTTGTCTGTGCTTTTGTGTCTTTTATAGTCTGCAATCTGTTGTCTGTGCCTTTGTTTTTTAGTATAGTCTGCAATCTGTTTTCTGTGCTTTTGTGTCTGGTATAGTCTGCAATCTGTTGACTGTACTTTTGTGTCTAGTATAGTCTGCAATCTGTTGTCTGTGCTTTTGTGTCTTTTATAGTCTGCAATCTGTTGTCTGTGCTTTTGTGTCTTTTATAGTCTGCAATGTGTTGTCTGTGTTTATGTGTTTGGTAAAGTCTGCAATCTGTTGTCTGTGTTTATGTGTCTGGTAAAGTCTGCAATCTGTTGTCTGTAATTTTGTGTCTGTTATAGTCTGCAATCTGTTGTCTGTGCTTTTGTGTCTAGTATAGTCTGCAATCTAATATCTGTGCTTTTGTGTCTTTTATAGTCTGCAATGTGTTATCTGTGCTTTTTTGTGAGGTAAAGTCTGCAATCTATTGTCTGTACCTTTGTGTCTGGTATAGTCTTCAATCTGTTGTCTGTACTTTTGTGTCTAGTATAGTCTGCAATCTGTTATCTGTGCCTTTGTGTCTTTTATAGTCTGCAATCTATTGTCTGTACTTTTGTGTGTGGTAAAGTCTGCATTCTGTTGACTGTGCTTTTGTGTGTGATATAGTCTGCAATCTGTTGTCTATGCTTTTGTGTGTGGTATAGTGTGCAATGTGTTGACTGTGCTTTTTTGTGTGGTAATTAGTCTGCAATGTGTTGATTGTGCTTTTGTGTCTGATATAGTCTGCATTCTATTGTATGTGCTTTTGTGTCTAGTATAGTCTGCAATCTGTTATCTGTACTTTTGTGTCTGGTATAGTCTGCAATCTGTTATCTGTGCTTTTTGTTTTTAGTATAGTCTGCAATCTGTTGTCTGTGCCTTTGTTTTTAGTATAGTCTGCAATCTGTTATCTGTGCTTTTGTGTCTAGTATAGTCTGCAATCTGTTATCTGTGCTTTTGTGTCTAGTATAGTCTGCAATCTGTTGTCTGTGCTTTTGTGTCTTTTATAGTCTGCCATATGTTGTCTGTGCTTTTGTGTCTTTTATAGTCTGCAATCTGTTATCTGTGCTTTTGTGTCTGGTATAGTCTGCAATCTGTTATCTGTGCTTTTGTTTTTAGTATAGTCTGCAATCTGTTGTCTGTGCCTTTGTTTTTAGTATAGTCTGCAATCTGTTATCTGTGCTTTTGTGTCTAGTATAGTCTGCAATCTGTTGTCTGTGCTTTTGTGTCTGTTATAGTCTGCAATGTGTTGTCTGTGCTTTTGTGTCTAGTATAGTCTGCAATGTGTTTGTCTGTGCTTTTGTGTCTAGTATAGTCTGCAATCTGTTATCTGTGCTTTTGTGTCTAGTATAGTCTGCAATCTGTTATCTGTGCTTTTGTGTCTAGTATAGTCTGCAATCTGTTGTCTGTGCTTTTGTGTCTTTTATAGTCTGCCATATGTTGTCTGTGCTTTTGTGTCTTTTATAGTCTGCAATCTGTTATCTGTGCTTTTGTGTCTGGTATAGTCTGCAATCTGTTATCTGTGCTTTTGTTTTTAGTATAGTCTGCAATCTGTTGTCTGTGCCTTTGTTTTTAGTATAGTCTGCAATCTGTTATCTGTGCTTTTGTGTCTAGTATAGTCTGCAATCTGTTATCTGTGCTTTTGTGTCTAGTATAGTCTGCAATCTGTTGTCTGTGCTTTTGTGTCTGTTATAGTCTGCAATGTGTTGTCTGTGCTTTTGTGTCTAGTATAGTCTGCAATGTGTTGTCTGTGCTTTTGTGTCTAGTATAGTCTGCAATCTGTTATCTGTGCTTTTGTGTCTAGTATAGTCTGCAATCTGTTATCTGTGCTTTTGTGTCTAGTATAGTCTGCAATGTGTTAACTGTGCTTTTGTGTCTAGTATAGTCTGCAATGTGTTGTCTGTGCTTTTGTGTCTAGTATAGTCTGCAATCTGTTATCTGTGCTTTTGTGTCTAGTATAGTCTGCAATCTGTTATCTGTGCTTTTGTGTCTAGTATAGTCTGCAATGTGTTGACTGTGCTTTTGTGTCTGGTATAGTCTGCATTCTATTGTCTGTACTTTTGTGTCTAGTATAGTCTGCAATGTGTTGTCTGTGCTTTTGTGTCTAGTATAGTCTGCATTCTGTTGTCTTTGCTTTTATGTATGGTATAGTCTGCAATGTGTTGACTGTACTTTTGTGTCTGGTATAGTCTGCATTCTGTTGTCTGTGCTTTTGTGTGTGGTATAGTCTGCAATGTGTTGACTGTGCTTTTATGTATGGTATAGTCTGCAATCTGTTGTCTGTACTTTTGTGTCTGGTATAGTCTGCAATCTGTTGTCTGTACTTTTGTGTCTGCTATAGTCTTCAATCTGTTGTCTGTACTTTTGTGTCTGGTATAGTCTGCCATCTGTTGTCTCGACTTTTGTGTCTGGTATAGTCTGCAATCTGTTGACTGTACTTTTGTGTCTGGTATAGTCTGCATTCTGTTGTATGTGCTTTTGTGTCTAGTATAGTCTGCAATCTGTTATCTGTGCTTTTGTGTCTAGTATAGTCTGCAATCTGTTATCTGTGCTTTTGTGTCTAGTATAGTCTGCAATGTGTTGTCTGTGCTTTTGTGTCTAGTATAGTCTGCAATCTGTTATCTGTGCTTTTGTGTCTAGTATAGTCTGCAATCTGTTGTCTGTGCTTTTGTGTCTAGTATAGTCTGCAATCTGTTATCTGTGCTTTT
>NW_027268823.1:0-5000 GCF_963676685.1 Mytilus edulis
CAATTGTAAACGGTCTCCCCCCCCCCCTTTTGAAACATGATTGATTGTGATGTGTGTGTGTATGTGCGTGTTTGTTTGTTTGTTTGTTTGTTTGTCTGTTTGTTTGTTTCTGTAAGGGGTCTATATTATTCCGGGGAAGTTTCATGTTTAGTTCGAAAGTTTTTATTTATTTCAGGTCCAGCGCGCGCGCCAGATTGAGGAGACATCACGTGACGCGGGTTGATAATAACGAAAACTCAGTCTTTTTATTTCTTTTCAGGTGGGGACGTTGAACAGACAACATCTATAGAGATGGAATGTACACAATGTAATTTCTTTTGTCATTGTAGGAAATTGACATTTCGGTCACAGTTCACCAGCAGTGCATGATTTGGATTTTATTGATCAGTGTAACTTTAAAACACGCGTTGCATGATTATTTTCTTGTAATGTACATTTTTCAGCACCAGTTTGTAACACAGATAAGTATTTTAATCTAGGAGCGGACATTTTATTTTAGGATTTCACTGAGATTTACGGCCCTGCACTGCTAATTTTGCATAGGTACTTTTTCTGTACAAAAAGTCTGTAGTACTGGAAAATTACTTTTAAAATATAGTACTTTTTTAGTACTTTAAATTTATTGTAATATTTAAGTACTTTTTTTTTTTACAGTACTTGATTTGTACTTCAAATTTTAAGTACTCAATTTGTACTTTAATTGTGTAGTACTAAATGTGTACCTCAAATATTAGGTACTCATTTTGTACCTTTATTTTGAAGGGCTTGATATGTACTTAAATTTTAAGTACAAATCAAGTACTGTAAAAAACAGGTACCTAAATATTACAATAAATTTAAAGTACTAAAAAAGTACTATATTTTAAAAGTAATTTTCCAGTACCACAGACTTTTTGTACAGAAAAAGTACCTATGCAAAAGTAGCAGTGTAGGCAGTCTTTCCCCTCTGATGAATGGATAATTGATTTTTTTTTATTGATTGATTTGGAAAAGGGGGAAAGGGGGGGGGGGGGGGTATTTGTTTATTTGTTTGTTTGTTTGCTTTGGTATGAGGTCTATATTATTATGTTACCGGAGAAGTTTCATGTTTAGTTTGGAAAGTTTTTCTTTTATTTTAGATACAGCGCGCGCGCAAGATTGAGGAGACATCACGTGACGCGGGTTTATATTAAGAAAAACTTAGTCTTTTTATTTCTTTTTAGGTGGGGACGTTGAACAGACAACATGTATAGAGACGGAATGTACACAATGTAATTTCTTAAAATAACTTAAAAACACATTTAATGATTATTTTTTGAAAATGTCCATTTTTCAGCACCTGTTTGTAACACAGATTAGTATTTCAATCTCGGAGCGGACATTTTATTGTAGGTTTTTACTGAGATTTACGGACCTAGCAAGCGATTTTTACGGCATTGCCATTTATTTTTTTCTAGGAAAAGTCTTGAGAGATATCTGCAAAAAGTTTTTTTTATGAACCTTCAGTACATGTATGCCCTGCTGACTGCAAATTTTCAGGTCGATTGGACTTGTAGTTTCAGAGAATATGTGGATTTTTTTTTCAGAAGAGACGTAAGAACAATAATAAAATAAAAATTTTCTTGAATAATTGAGAGTTTGTTCCTTCAATAAACTGTCATAAATAAACAGTCATACATATTGATTGATTGATTAGTTGGTTGATTGATTGGTTGGTTGGTTGGTTTGTTGGTTGGTTGATTAAACACGTTTGATAGGGTCACTTAGAACAAGGGAAAAAAAACCTCAAGAGACCTTGCATCCCGTATTAAACGCATGACACGGAAACATACATTAAGTGATTGATTGGTTGGTTGGTTGGTTGGTTAAACACGTTGGTTAAACATGTTGGTTAAACACGTTGGTTAAACATGTTGGCTGGTTAAACACATTGGATAGGCTCAATTTAAACAAGCGAAAAAAAAACCATCTTGGATCCCGTATTTAACACATGAAACGGAAACATGCATTGATTGATTGATTGATTGATTGATTGATTGATTGATTGATTGGTTGGGTGGGTGGTTGGTTGGTTAAACATGTTGGTTAAACACGTTAGATAGGCTCAATTTAAACAAGCGAAAAAAACCATCTTGGATCCCGTATTTAACACATGAAACGGAAACATGCATTGATTGGTTGATTGGTTGGTTGGTAAAACACGTTGGTTAAACATGTTGGTTAAACACGTTGGTTAAACATGTTGGTTAAACACGTTGGTTAAACACGTTGGCTGGTTAAAAACGTTTGATTGGCTCAATTTAAACAAGCGGGAAAAAAAACATCTTGGATCCCGTATTTAACACATGAAACAAAAACATGCATGATTTATTGGTTGGTTGGTTGGTTGGTTGGTTGGTTGGTTGGTTGGTTGGTTAAACATGTTGGTTTAACACGTAGTTTAAACACGTTGGCTGGTTAAACACGTTTGATAGGCTCAATTTTAACAAGCGAAAAAAACCCATCTCGGATCCCGTATTTAACACATGAAACGGAAACATGCATTGATTGATTGATTGGTTGGTTGCTTGGATGGTTGGTTGGTTGGTTGGTTGGTTGGTTGGTTGGTTGGTTAAACACGTTGGTTAAACACATTGGATAGGCTCAAAATTGGATCCCGTATTTAACACATGAAACGGAAACATGCATTGATTGATTGATTGGTTGGTTGGTTGGTTGGTTGGTTAAACACGTTGGTTAAACACATTGGATAGGCTCAAAATTGGATCCCGTATTTAACACATGAAACGGAAACATGCATTGATTGATTGATTGGTTGGTTGGTTGGTTGGTTGGTTAAACACGTTGGTTAAACACGTTGGTTAAACATATTGGTTAAACACGTTGGCTGGTTAAACACGTTGGATAGGCTCAATTTAAACAAGCGAAAAAAAAAACATCTTGGATCCCGTATTTAACACATGAAACGGAAACTTTCATTGATTTTTTGATTGATTGATTGATTGGTTGGTTGGTTGGTTGGTTTGTTGGTTAAACATGATGATTGGTTGATTAAACACGTTGGTTGGTTGGTTAAACACGTTGGATAGTGTTTCTTGAAACAAGCGAGAAAGAAACAAATGAGATCGTGGACTCCATATTAAACACATGAGACGGAAACATACACTGACTGATTGGTAGGTAGGTTGGTTGGTTGGTTGGTTGGCTAAACATGTTGATTGGTTGATTAAACACGTTGGTTGGTTGGTTAAACACGTTGGAAAGTGTTTCTTGAAACAAGCGAGAAAGAAACAAATGAGATCGTGGACTCCATATTAAACACATGAGACGGAAACATGCACTGATTGATTGATTGATTGGTTGGTTGGTTGGCTAAACATGTTGATTGGTTGATTAAACACGTTGGTTGGTTGGTTGATTGTTTAAACACGTTGGATAGTGTTTCTTTAAACAAGCGAGAAAGAAACAAATGAGATCGTGGACTCCATATTAAACACATGAGACGGAAACATGCACTGATTGATTGATTGATTGATTGATTTATTGGTTGGTTGGTTGGTTGAACACGTTGATTGGTTGATCAAACACATTCATTTGTAGGTGGGGGGGGGGGGGTAAAAAAAAGGGGGGGTCCTAGGGATTTTTTTTTTATATAAACGGAACAGAATGGTTAAAATTGCCGTTTTACAATTTAAATCAATTGCTTCTTAAAAGCAATTGTAAACGGTCTCCCCCCCCCCCCCCTTTTGAAACATGATTGATTGTGATGTGTGTGTGTATGTGCGTGTTTGTTTGTTTGTTTGTTTGTTTGTCTGTTTGTTTGTTTCTGTAAGGGGTCTATATTATTCCGGGGAAGTTTCATGTTTAGTTCGGAAAGTTTTTATTTTATTTCAGGTCCAGCGCGCGCGCCAGATTGAGGAGACATCACGTGACGCGGGTTGATAATAACGAAAACTCAGTCTTTTTATTTCTTTTCAGGTGGGGACGTTGAACAGACAACATCTATAGAGATGGAATGTACACAATGTAATTTCTTTTGTCATTGTAGGAAATTGACATTTCGGTCACAGTTCACCAGCAGTGCATGATTTGGATTTTATTGATCCAGTGTAACTTTAAAACACGCGTTGCATGATTATTTTCTTGTAATGTACATTTTTCAGCACCAGTTTGTAACACAGATAAGTATTTTAATCTAGGAGCGGACATTTTATTTTAGGATTTCACTGAGATTTACGGCCCTGCACTGCTAATTTTGCATAGGTACTTTTTCTGTACAAAAAGTCTGTAGTACTGGAAAATTACTTTTAAAATATAGTACTTTTTTAGTACTTTAAATTTATTGTAATATTTAAGTACTTTTTTTTTTACAGTACTTGATTTGTACTTCAAATTTTAAGTACTCAATTTGTACTTTAATTGTGTAGTACTAAATGTGTACCTCAAATATTAGGTACTCATTTTGTACCTTTATTTTGAAGGGCTTGATATGTACTTAAATTTTAAGTACAAATCAAGTACTGTAAAAAACAGGTACCTAAATATTACAATAAATTTAAAGTACTAAAAAAGTACTATATTTTAAAAGTAATTTTCCAGTACCACAGACTTTTTGTACAGAAAAAGTACCTATGCAAAAGTAGCAGTGTAGGCAGTCTTTCCCCTCTGATGAATGGATAATTGATTTTTTTTTATTGATTGATTTGGAAAAGGGGGAAAGGGGGGGGGGGGGTATTTGTTTATTTGTTTGTTTGTTTGCTTTGGTATGAGGTCTATATTATTATGTTACCGGAGAAGTTTCATGTTTAGTTTGGAAAGTTTTTCTTTTATTTTAGATACAGCGCGCGCGCAAGATTGAGGAGACATCACGTGACGCGGGTTTATATTAAGAAAAACTTAGTCTTTTTATTTCTTTTTAGGTGGGGACGTTGAACAGACAACATGTATAGAGACGGAATGTACACAATGTAATTTCTTAAAATAACTTAAAAACACATTTAATGATTATTTTTTGAAAATGT
>NW_027268824.1:0-34432 GCF_963676685.1 Mytilus edulis
AACACGACTGGACACGGTCTGACAACATCTTGACGTCAGTTTGTATCCATGGTCTGTTTTGGTCTGACACGATCTTAACGGATCTAAACAGCTCGCTAGACGATACAGTTTTAAATATCTTGACATGCCTTAACCGACTAATTTACCTAATGAGACTATCGATCCGAATGGAGACTTAACGATCTGACAAATCTTGACGTTTTCCTCTAGCGGTAAATCCAGTCAATTAAGATACGATCAGACCAAAATGACCGTTTCAGACTGAAATCGTGCTACTAGTGTTGGTATTGACGATTTTCTTATCCAAGGCATAGATTACCTTAGCCGTTTTTGGAATTTTGGATCCGCAATGCTCTTCAACTTTGTACTTGTTTGGCTTTATAAATATTTTGATATGAGCGTCACTGATGAATCTTGTGTAGACGAAACGCGCGTCTGGCGTACTAAATTATAATCCTGGTACTTTTGATAATTATTTGCCTAATTATTGATTGTTGTTCTTTGAATTGCAATTCTAGAAATACTAGCATCTTTACATCAGCTTTTTGTGATATAATTACAATGAAATGATAATAGTCTTTATACGGAGTCTTCCGAAAAAAATTTGCTATCAGAATTCGGATTGGTGATGGAACGCGTGTATGTAATGTGTCATTTTTATATAAAGTTAATTGATACTACAACACATCTGCGATATCGCGGGTCCGTGACTGATATAAAGTCTATATCTATGTGTAAGCCCAGTAGTCAACAAACTTTTCCAATATTCTGCATTCTACAATATTTGTTATGGATGATTCTTATTTGTCACTTTTCACTAATTTTGCAACCTTACTTTACTAAAGAGTATCCACACACACACACTAGAAAGCTAATTGCGTCTAGTTTGACATCACATATGATGCTGTAAATGAATGTTTTGGTATTGACGATTTTCTTATCCCAGGCATAGATTACCTTAGCCGTTTTTGGAATTTTGGATTTTAAATGCTCTGCAACTTTGTTCTTGTTTGGCTTTATAATATTTCGATATGAGCGTCACTGATGAGTCTTATGTAGACGAAACGCGCGTCTGGCGTACTAAATTATAATCCTGGTACCTTTGATAACCAATTAGCCTGGATGTTTAGTATTAGTAAAAAATATCCTTTTGTTTTCTTGATATATTGTGACCTCAAATCTGGGAAAAATTTAAGTCAACACACTTGTCCATTGTTCTCTACGCTTCAGTGTTTGTTATGGAAGATACTAATTTGTCACATATCACTAATGTTGCAACCTTAAGTGATATCTTACTAAGGAGTATCCAGACCAGAAAACAAAATGTGTCTAGTAGTGTGACATGCACATATGATGAAGTTGATTTGCTTTTTGTTATTAATGATAATTCAATATAATTGTAAGTTAAACTTATAATCCACTGACCCGATCCTGTATATTGAGATCAATGCACCATCAATCAGCAACTTTACGATTTCTGTGTATCTGTGATAAACAGCAATGTGAAGTGCAGTGTCACCAACCTGGATTGAAAAAAAAATACAATTTTAACATATTATGAAATAAAAAATATATAACTGACGTGTTGTGTATGCATCTCTTGTCTCTGTTAACAAAAAAAAACCCACATATTACAGATACACGAATAGCGTATCTATGAATACAAAGTTATTGATGACAAAGCAACAGTGTTTATATTTAAAATGTTAAGTCCGACATATTATGCTTCAAACTTATTTTTTTACGCCAATTGTCGAAGCTATAGTTCCTACCTGTACAATCGTAATAACACTAAATATTGCTGTCCGTTGTGTTATTTTTTTCAAAACAATGCTAAATAATGTTTCCTTAAAGATATATAAAAATAAAGTGTCTTATAAAATAGAAGGAATAGGCACAATATAACAGGCATCGACAACTATATAAGCATGTGTACTATGTTAACAAATGAATGTGTATGTGTTTGTGTATTATTTTAGTTAACGATTAACTTTGCAGTGAAAATTAATTATGTTAATGGCGGTGTTATTGTCGCCGTCATCTTGTTCAAGTTGGTTACGAAAAGATGTTCGGTCAACGTTGACTATCGAAACATAACCAACGTCAATATGTTGTTTTGTTGCTCACTCTATACAATCGTGTTTTCTGTTATTCTATGTTAACCATATCATATAATGTGTAAAATTACAAAACAGTGCAATGTCAGTAGTTTCTCATCACATTTAAATTGTCGTTTATTGTAAGCTTCACCACTAGAACTGTTACAATTTGCCCATTTGTTTTCTCGATAAAGTGTGACCACAACCTTAGGATTTTTTTTTTAAGTCAACAAACTTTTCCAATATTCTGCATTCTACAATATTTGTTATGGATGATTCTAATTTGTCACTTTTCACTAATTTTGCAACCTTACTTTACTAAAGAGTATTCACACACACACACTAGAAAGCTAATTGCGTCTAGTTTGACATCACATATGATGTTGTTAATGAATGTTTTGGTATTGACGATTTTCTTATCCAAGGCATAGATTACCTTAGCCGTATTTGGCACAACTTTTTTGGAATTTTGGATCCGCAATGCTCTTCAACTTTGTACTTGTTTGGCTTTATAAATATTTTGATATGAGCGTCACTGGTGAATCTTATGTAGACGAAACGCGCATCTGGCGTAATAAATTATCATCCTGGTACCTTTGATGATTATTTGCCTAATTTTTTATTGTTGCTAAACAATTGCAATCCTAGAACTACTAGCATCTTTACATCAGTTTTTTGTGATATAATTAGAATAAAATGATAATAGTCTTTATACAGAGTATTCCGAAAAAAAAAATTGCTATCGGAATTCGGATTGGTGATGGAAACGCGTGGATGTAATGTGTCATTTTTATACAAAGTTAATTGATACTACAACACATCTGCGATATCGCGGGTCCGTGACTGATATAAAGTCTATATCTATGTGTAAGCCCTATTTTAGCCTGGATATTTAGTATTAGTAAAATATATCCTTTTGTTTTCTTGATATATTGTGACCTCAAATCTGGGAAAATTTTAAGTCAACACACTTGTCCATTGTTCTCTATGCTTCAGTGTTTGTTATTGAAGATACTAATTTGTCACATATCACTAATGTTGCAAGTGATATCTTACTAAGGAGTATCCAGACTAGAAAACAAAATGTGTCTAGTGTGACATGCACATATGATGAAGTTGATTTGATTTTTGTTATTATAGATGATTCAATATAATTGTAAGTTTAACTTATAATCCACTCACCCCATTCTTCGTATTGAGATCAATGCCACCAACAATCAGCAACTTGACGATATCTGTGTATCTGTGATAAACAGCAATGTGAAGTGCAGTGTAACCAACCTGGATTGAAAAAAAATAAAATTTTAACATATTATGAAATAAAAAATATATAACTGACGTGTTGTGTATGCATCTCTTGTCTCTGTTAACAAAAAAAACCCCACATATTACAGATACACGAATAGCTTTTCTATGAATACAAAGGTATTGATGACAAAGCAACAGTGTTTATATTTAAAATGTTAAGTCCGACATATTGTGCTTCAAACTTCTTTTTTTGCGCCATTGTCGAAGCTATAGTTCCTACCTGTACAATCGTAATAACACTAAATATTGCTGTCCGTTGTGTTATTTTTTCAAAACAATGCTATATAATGTTTCCCTAATGATATATAAAAATATAGTGTCTTATAAAATAGGAGGAATAGGCACGATATAACAGGCATCGAAAACTATATTAGGATGTGTACTATGAACATCTATCAAAGCTAAAGACTTATACGACTTTCCCGAATGATGACGACTATAACACAGAAGATGATGACGCCGTCGATGAAGCGGTCTAGAATGTCCTCCATCCGCAACACTCAGACATAACATTTAACAAACAGGGATGCGTCAAATGGTGTAACGTGTGTTTTCAGTGGGAAAGCCACGGATCGGTTCTGCGCCTCCTTCAATATGACGTAACGGCCAAAAAATCAAGGGCGACAATCGCGATTTTTACATAGACGGCGACAGTATAGCCCCATCTCGGTAATTTGTTTACATCGTGTACGCGTGATTTTTCAAGAAATTTATTATTAAAGACAATTAAACTTGTGTCATTTCATCATTAAGTAGTTATATAGTAAGTTTTACAGGTGAAGATGCTATTTTGTCTTTTCAGGAGATTTTATTTTACAAGAAACGAGCTTCTGAAAATGACAAGTGACTACGTTGTTTTGGAAGACAA
The DNA here is from genome assembly GCF_963676685.1 of Mytilus edulis. Lineage (NCBI taxonomy): Eukaryota > Metazoa > Mollusca > Bivalvia > Mytilida > Mytilidae > Mytilus > Mytilus edulis. The sequence goes on from NW_027268824.1 coordinate 4,276, forward strand.
AAATATGGCGGGTGTTTTCCCCCTTCTGAAAATAACTGACACATTTGTATCCTAATCTATATTTGAAAATAAAATGACCAAAAATAGCATTAATGATGATGGATGTCCCCAATTATTTGCATAATTACCCATCACTCCTTGTCAAACTGCAACTGAGGCTTTGAAAAGGAAGCGCATCAATCATTCAGCGCCTTTTTCAACAGACATTCATAAATAGCAGGTTTCTAAGCTCACAAAATCCCATTATTTTTTCATCATAATTATTGATTCAAATGTAGAAAGGTCTGAACAATATTCCTTACATCATTTACATAGATCAGATCGGTATACAGCGAGATATTGACCCTTTTTCGAGGCTAAAATCCAAGCATTTTATAGACCGCATGGTAATTCAACGCCCCCGTCCTGCCATTAAATTTTAATTTTGTCAACACAAACTTTTGCTTTGTCATAATTTCATCTACATTTTAATTTCTTTATTGAGGTCGTGTGATGATAGTGTTTAGTTGTCTTGCATAGAAAAAAAGTTCAACCTGTACTAAATCATTTTTTTTTTCTTTTAAAAACTGAAATAGTTATGTAAAACCGAACCCACACAACTACCCATTGATTGTCAACAGCATTGCAATTTTGTTAAATATTGGTCCATTCTGGTAAAATATTTTTAACATATTTCAGGTTTTCCAGATTATTGACATCCTTATTGTATTCTTTGTGTTGTGTTTTATTTATGTTATTTGTTAAATTACGTTTGCAACTTTTGCATTTTAGTAACCATACTTGAATATACATGAATCCAGGGCAACATGAGAAAGTTCTTCAAGTTCATCATGTTCTAGCATTACATTTTAGAATTTAGTACCCATTTCAGTATTTCAATGAAAAGAATTATTTCATTGTTTATAGTTTAAAATGTTGTGTATTCATTTTCAGCATATATGTCACATAGCTTGTTTGTGGGTTGTATATGGCTTGGTATGATTTTAAAAATATCTAGTACAAATATAAAATAAATGTGAATACACATGTAGCAAACACAACATTTTTGTTTATATTCAGGTCCTTCATTAGGTACGCTCAGGTCCTTCGTCAGAAAAGCTTACAATTATGTAGGTCCTTCATCAGGTACGCTCGGGTCCTTCGTCAGAAAAGCTTACAATTATGTAGGTCCTTCATTAGGTACGCTCAGGTCCTTTATCAGAAAAGCTTACAATTATGTAGGTCCTTCATTAGGTACGCTCGGGTCCTTCGTCAGAAAAGCTTACAATTATGTAGGTCCTTCATCAGGTACGCTCAAGTCCTTCATCAGGAACGCTCGAACTTAAACCTTACCGAGATTATTTTGATAAATTAAAAAATATGTCTAAAAAGACCGACTGTTTTAAGACACATCCTGAAAGAGAGTCTGGACCTTGCATTCACTGTGAACGTCACAATGATAGGTATATTGATCTTATCCAGAAAAAGACTGATAATTATGACTTTTTTCAGTTCATTGTTCAGATGTATAATTATTCTGAAAGAGCTTGTATTTGCAGAACATGCGAAATGAAATTTAAACGTGCATTTGCAAAAGTTACTGAGGAAAATGAAATTGGAGTTTCATCATAAAAAAAAAATTGTTCAAATATAGATGGAGCAAATGAAAGTAAAAGTCCATGTTTTCTCCATAATTTTAATTTATGCTCAGAAAAAGGTGATCACTTGACATCTATTGATCCAAATTTACTAGAAAGAAAATTTGATATAAACTTTTTAGATAAATTTCCAGACAAATGTAATGTAAATGATATTTTATGTCATGTTCATTATAATGCTTTAAGTAATTTTAAAAGAGAAATATCTCAGCATGTTGAGTGTGTCATATGTGAAAAGTCCTCCAGTAAGAGGTTTATTTCTATAGTTAAAGAGAATGTTGATATTTTCACAAAATATTTAAAATTAGAATTACAACATGACACTGATGTAGATACTAGAGAAAAAATATTTTGCTGTTCATTATGTTACAAAAATTTCAATGCATTTTGTAGGTCTGATGCTGGGGAACATTTGAAATATCAAACTTCCCAATATATGTGTGAACAAGTTCATAAATTTAAGTTTGATGAGTCTGTTAGCCAAGAAAATATAGATCTTTATACTTTTGAGCAAATTAAAGATATTGTTTTATAATCCTTTTTGAAGGAAGAATCTTTGTTGCTTCCAAATATATATGAAAAGCTCAAACAATATTTACTTATTAATATAGCGAAATTTCAATATGTTATATCTGAAACTGATCTAAAAAAAATTACAGCACAACACTAAATGGATTTTTAGAATGTTGAAAATTAGATTCAGTAAGTGTTTACAGGTTTTTGTGCCTAAAAGAAAACAGGATGGACGTTTAATATATAGAAACGGGATAAATTTTATAAATTGTTTACATAGTCTAACTGTTAAAAATAACCAGCTTACATCTGAGAAAAATGATATCAGTGAACAGTTGATAGAAAAAAATTCTACCATTATAGCTATGAAAAATAAAATTACACCAAAACATGAAATTTTGAGTGAAGCACTCCAAATATTGAGGTCTTTTGTTAAATCATATACTGCAGGTAAGACCGCAAACTCATGTTTGCCTCATATACATGCTTTTGATGCTAAGCATGAAATAAATCAGATTCCCCCAGTTCTGTGGAACTTTTTATATAGGTTGAGTGCAACTGACAAAGAGGACAAAGAATTTGTAAAAACTGTTGCATCATGGGATCATCATTATATTGAGACCCCATTTAATGTAAATAGAGCATTTCCAAGATTGTATATGTGTAGCTGTATATTTAATTGTCAAAATGCTCAGTGTGTACAACCTTTACATCTTCTCGTGACTGATATTTGTGACAAGTTCTCTAATGCCTCGTCTACATTTCTATCAATAAATGCTAGACTAGGTCTTGGAGTGTCAAAAGATTCTTTAAGAAGGTACATTACCAACAGATGTAGGCAGTTAGAACAGCAGAAAAGGTTTCTTACTTCAAACAGTTTCGTTGTAGCTAGTTTTGATAACTTAGATAAAAATCAGTGTTATTCTGTTGTTGGTGTAGGTAAATATAAGAGTGGTTTTCATGGAACAACCATACAGGCAGTAACTCCTTGTCATTCTTTACTTACTAGTATCAGCAGTTCTGAGTCTTGTGGTACTGATTTAGATGATAGTGTTGTTCCTTTGCTTGTTAATGGTATTTCATCTGAAGCTAATATTATTACATGTACTTCAGACATTAAAAGCAGTCCATGTGAGGTAGACTTAATTTCAAGTGCTGTTGCTATTGTTGATAAAGTTTCAACTTGCACAGCGTTATCTAGAGATCGTTCCTAACATGCGACTTTATTTAGTCTATTGTAAATCCAGATGATAAAATTGGACCCTCCCGATCCAGGCAGGGGAATCAATTTGAAAACTTGACTGATTCATTTTTGGATGTTAACCCTAGAGAAGCTGCCTCCTTTACTGAATTCACTGACTTGGTACATAGGTATGGGTTTACCAAATGTTTGCTACATGACAAACAGATACAGATACCTGGAATTAAAACTTTTCTTTCCATTCCATCAGAAAAAACTGAGAAGTCTGATTTTACATCTGTTGCTGTTCTAGATGATGCTGCCGACAAAAAAGAAACAGTTCTTAAGGTGCTTAACATTTTGCACGATAAATTTGAAATTGGTAAATCGTGCAAATATATTGTTGTAGTAGGGGATGGCAAACGTTATGACCATTTGATTAAGTTAAAGAGTGAGTATGGTGCAAACTTGTCCTGGGTTCTTCCATACCCATGGGATTGGCACATACTCAACAATCTATTGCCAATATTTATGAAAGTGTATTTGGATGCTGGTCTGAAACAACTTGCATCCAAATTACATCATGGCTCAACATACAGAATTTTAACTGATTGTACTAAATTTGCTGTAACCCATAGATTTTTATTACAAGTATGGGAAGCTATGTTGAGGCACCAGGTTAGTTCTTTTCTTTCAGTTTCAGATAAAATCATAGATTGTAAAACCTCTTTTGAACACATATTAGATGATATGTTTTCGTCTATGAATATAAATTCTGTTGATGACGCAAATAATTGTGATATCGATTCTTTGTGGACTCAGATATGTTCTCAGAAAATAGAGATTTTTTCAGCTTTTTCAAATGATGTCCTATCAGAATTTACAAATTGGAGATATGACCAGAGTTCCAAAAGTGACACGTTCTCTTTTTGGGATTCTTTTATTCATACTGATTTTTTGAATTATCTTGGTTTTTATATGGCTATTAGAACCAGAAACTGGGAACTGAGAAATGCATGTTTGAAACAATTGGCTTGCTTGTGTCATGCCTTTGACAAGCATAACTATTTAAGGATGATACCTTATCACCTTGCAGATTTGCAAAACTTCCCGCCTGTTGTTTTTGACTTTTTTCAAAAAGGGTGTTTCTCAGTTTCCATTTCTGGGGAAAATTATTTCTCTGTAGCTCTTGATGAAGCTCATGAGATGCAATTAATTTGAAAACAAAGAATGCTTTAAATTCATTCAGCCAGTCTTCACTGGCAACATTAACATATTATCTGCCATACAGAGCGGAAACACTTGATAATTTAAAAACCCAATTAGGGTTTAACAGAGATTCTCCCCATCATACTGAAATGACTGTCCCATATGTACAATTACAAGAGAGAAATATAAATGAATACTTTTCTCAGTTGGAGCAGTCCACATTATTTATTTCAGATGATAAAAAAAATCTTCACCATATTTTTTTGGACATTAATGCAACAGACGAACAGTCAGACAGCCTATTGAATTACAGACGGTATGGACATGAGGACCTTATAAATTATGTACAGTGTTTTTTGGTAGCTTCTTCTTCTAAAAAAGCTCCCCAAAGAAGAAGAAGAAACCTTATTACATTTTCTTCTCCCAAGGTCACTGTTACTAAACAGAAGAAGGAAATAAAAGATCACAAGACAGGTATTTCCTGCCTGAGAAAAAATTTGGCTCTTTCCAAATTTACGAACAAAGCTGTTTCAGATTTAGACCAGTTTCTGCAATTACCCAGGGCAATATGTGATGCAGATGGAATACCAAAAAAAGGTCAGAAATCTTGGGCTACTTCTGTATTTAAGAAGATGTATCCAGTATCCTTTATTTCAAGTTTACCCCCACCCCCACTTAATACTGATATAGCCTATGTAATAGATGGAATGTTTATTATTAACACCATCCCCCTGTCTGTGCATAAAACATTTTTAGATTATGCACGGTTTCTGTTTGATAAGTGGGTTGTACGACCCCACTTTCAGTTTAAGGCAACTGAGGTTCATTTGGTATTTGATCACCCAAACAGACAGGGTACCAGTCCTAAAGACATTGAAAGACCCAGAAGAGATATATCTGATCAAACTGTTGAATTTGATCAATTATCCCCTGCTACTGATTTACCCTCTAACTGGAGATCCTTTCTGTCAGTCCGTAAACAGAAAAGGCTTCTGGTAAATTTTATTTCAGAGCAGTTCCTAACATTTGCAAATCAGAAATTTTTAAATTCTGAATGCTCATTCATAACTGGTGGTGGATTTGATAACCAGTTTAAAGATCAGGCTAGACTTGCTATTTCTAATACATCTATAGAATACATGATAGCATCAGGTGACCACGAAGAGGCTGACACTAGGGTGTGGCTTCATGCAGTTAATTCCACTGCTCAAACAGTTATCATTTATAGTCCAGACACTGATGTTTATTTCATAGGTCTCCCTCTTGTAAAAAACAGTGATAAGTCACTGTATGTACAGTTAAAAGATTCCCCATATGAAAAACTTTTTATTAATATGAATGAATTTTCTGTAGCCTTACAGAATGATATTTGTTTTCAGGGTATCCAAGATATTGAGTCATGTCTACAATTGCTGTATATATACAGTGGTTGTGACTACGTCTCATATTTTAAAGGTTTTGGAAAGAAAACCTTTTTTGATGTATTTAGGAAGCATGCTACATTTATCACTGGTACAGAAACTGCATGTTTGTTAGATTTTGATTCAGAGAGTGCACTGTTTGCATTTTATAGATTGATATCAGCAGTGTATTTTTCTAAATATTCCACTGCATTTTTGCCAGTGACTTCTGTGAAATCCTTATATGACAGTCTTCATGGTCAAAATATTCATGATAAACATGTATTATTAATATCTCAAATTAGGGAAAAAATGTGGGAAAGAGTCCTTTCAGAACAGGAAATCATGCCAAATTCTGAGGCATTGAAATTTCATTGGCTAAGATCAAGCTGGGTATTTCAGTTTTGGGCACCAGCTTCTGAAAATTTCCTTCAGCTCTCCCCTCTTTCAGATTTTGGATGGAAGGTAAGTAATAATTTACTTGAATGTATATGGGACACTGAAGGAAATTTTCAGAAAGTAGAGCAGACAGTTCAGTGGTACACGAAGGGATGTTCTTGTAAGACGGGTTGTTCCTCTAATCGCTGCAAATGCAGAAAATCTAGGTCGGATTCTAAGGATGGTTTTTGTGGTCCTGGATGTAAATGCACTAATTGTGTAAACCTGCCAGATAAGTCGGACACCTTAGATATTTCTCTCTCTGATATGTTATCAGATGAAGTTAGTGATGTTGAGATAGATGATGATCATGATGATGATGATGATGATAATGATGGTGTTGATGACCATGCCGAAGCACATCTGTTTTCAGACCTTGATATGTTTTATCTTACATCAGAAGACTTGTAATCATGTTACATATTTGTTTCATCAAATATATTTCATAGAGAAAGGATATGGACATCCATACACGACGTAAAATCAGGATATGCCCAGTGAAAAAAGGAAATAATGCTTTAATTGCTGTTCTTCATTTTGTTTATATTATATAGTCAAACTATACATCCAATGAATAACATCTACTACAAAAAATATTGGACACCATAACAGACAAAATAGATTGTGAACATATGATCCAACTTAAAATGAAATGAACCCTCGACTTGGTAGAGGCACAAAATTTCCATTACATTTATTGTTTTCCCTAATTTGAGATATTGAATGTTTCACCAGACTGCAGTATCTTTAGTTCCGTACAACTTTTTATATTTTCAGCTTTCAGGTCATATATTTATCAATCTTAATGACCCAAATATTGGTCACTGAACCAATTATTGGTCACAATTTAAAAGTCAATTCTGTATCATGATATATTTATTGGCACCAATAGATAGTAGTTTTTAATTAGGATCAAACTGACGGCATATAATTATATGAACTTATATGGATTTTGTTTTGGCATTAAATTTGCAACAAATGTTATATAAGCATTAAAGACCTATAGATGTTATATTTTTTTTCAAAATTGTTTTCCTAAATGTCATCATGATAAGTTGTCCATCATTGTGGATATATGGTTTTTCAAGATGTTACAACCAGGATATGTTATTCATATTTCCATGAAATAATGATCTTTTGATTTTAATAGTCCAAATACAAATTTATGGCCGTCACAAGCACAGTTGATTTAAATTATCTGAAAGATACACGTATAGTCTCTTTGGTGACTATTCTACCCTATATAAATATTTATATATAAATACAAGTTAAGGAAGATCACAAGAATATATATTTTTTGAGACAGATTTTTTTTATAATTTGCCAAAATGAAGATTTTTTTCTATGCTCTTTTCAAAAATTCAATAAAAAGTATGGGTCACCGTGCTATTTTTCAAGCTATGAGTCGTTGAAAATTTCCAAAATTTGGTTAGTTTGTTCATGAAAAAACACGTTAGTGTGCTTAAAAAAAATCTATGAGATAGAATTTTGAAATAAATTGTGAGAAGAAAGGTTTCATAATATGTTTTAAGAAAATAAAAAGAAAACTTGGTGTCATCGAACTTGTTTTCTTGCTACAAGTAAAAATAAAAAAAATCCCTATTCACCCAGTATAAATTTTGTACTAAAAGAGTTATCTCCCCCTAAATGACTCATTTGAAAAAAATGATTTTTAAACCAAAAAAATTGATATTTGTTAAAATATTTTGTATAATACAATTCATTCACAAGTTTTCTTTAAATAGAGAAAAACATTCTAACCATTGAATTGCAAATCTGTCTCCAAATTTGCAGATTTAGGCAAAAAACTAGACCAATTTTGTACTGTGATTGTACAATCCAAGATGGCGGTATGCCATGAATCTACCTTAAATTTACACAAAATTGTGACCAACATAATTTACTGATCACCTTTATTTTTGATGTCACACCATTGTAACTTTGTTTTTGTTATCAAATTAATTTGAATTCCTTTATTTCATCATGATACGTTGTCCACAGGGGTGGATATGTGACTGCTCATGATGTTACAGCCAGGATACTCTATATATTCAATGAATTTATTATATTTGACAAATCCCAGTATTACTTATTATATGAACAAAAAATAGTTGATTAGTATCTGCTTAGGTTTCTTGTTATATTGAATACAGTTTTTAATTGTCTCTAGTGTATTATTGAATACATTATGATACAATTGTTAGTATTATTATGACTTTAGAATATTTCCTTATAATGGTGGTATTTACTTTATGTGAAAGTCCTTTCAGGTCAGTTGAACTCAATCTATATAAATATCTTACAGTGTTATATGTTATTATATCTATATGTAAATATTGCTTACATAAATAGAATATTATGTTTTATGAAATGATTTTTTTGTATATAATGCTTATGAAACAGGGACTGAAATTTACACACACATTACTAAAGGAGAACTTCTATTTTAAAAGTTGTTTTCTAATTGATGTGTTTAAAGCTTAAACAAAGAAGACATTCTATGTATCATATTTAGTCCCTAACAGACATCTGCAGAAAAATAGAAATAATATTGATTATATAAAACCATTAATATGAATTTATTTAGAATTCCAAAGTCCTATTCGATTGCAATTCAGCTATATTATTTATGCATTGGATCCAGGGGGGGGGGGGGGGGGTGGGCAGGGGATGGAACCCCCCCTTTTTTTTTTAGGTCGATCAATGCATTTGAATGGGAGCAAAATTAAAATTTCGAATTGTATACATGTACTAGCCCAGTGTTATAATGTGAAACAAATAATGGCTAAAGTTATCACATGGTCTTAATATGGTTTTCATTGTGCATGTACATATATTCATATGATTAACAGTTTGCTTTATACCAGATTTCTTTAAAAATCTGCCTGCACAACATAATTATTCATGTTATTGTTGATTTGAATTTTTCTGATTGTATATTGTGCTTTTTTCTTATATTTTAAATATTAGTCTACTTAAATTTATTTGCATTGATGCTTGGCTCAGAACTATTTTGAAATAGCATTTACCAATAGAGAAAAAGTCAATCTTAGGGATGAAAATTGAAAGGTTCAATAAGTAGGACTAAAAAAACGCAAATTATAGATAGATATAATATATATCTGATGAATCGCTTGTTGATGTTTAACGCCACTTTTTATATGTTGTGCTAGCCAGTTTTTTTTGGTTCTAGAATTAAGAATGCTCATAAAGAATCCGTCATTAGGAGTCACCCTAGTCTATCATGATAGTGCAGTTGAGCGAACCCATACAAGGAGGGTTTAAATTTGCAACCTTCATGTAGACACATGACTGCTTTGGCATCTCCACAAGTAAAGTAAGGAGTAAATCTTAACAACTGCAAATTAATTTTAAGTGACTGCATTATTGTTTGTTGGAGTTTTTGTTTTAATTTATTATTATTGTAACATTCTTACATGTTGCATTTTAGTCAACAGAATTGATCATATAATGTTACAATATGAAGTTTAACTTTGTTATTTATAAATATATATATGACATGATTTCTATAATAAAAAAAAATCAATGTGTTAAAGTGGTCAATTAAAGATCAAGTATATTTATAAATTCATAGAAAAATGTCTTTGAGTATATATGTAATATGTAGTTGTATCATGATTATGTTAAAATTCTCCTTAGACATATCATATAGTCATAAACATAGGTGATTTATTTACATCCTTAGTCTAATTTGTTTATATATATTCTATTAAAGCTTATTTACTTTTGTTTATTTACTATTACAATAAAATTTATTTTAGTTTGATAAAAATGAGGATTACAAATATATTTTAAAAAGTCTGAGTGAAATTAGAAACATTCATTTTGAAATGTGAAACTAATCATTATTGTTGGACTGCATCAAAAAGAATCAGTAGACAATTAGAATATAACTATAATTTTATTACAGTTAACTAATACTTGCTTTAATTAGAAGTTGAAAATAAATCTTATTTATGTATCTTTTATTTTTACAGATAACAATAGGAATGAAGAAGAGCTTGGAATATTTCAGTTTTGAGAATTTATGAAACAGAGGACTATTTGACAATAGATGATGTTTCACACGTAGATGATGTTTCACACATAGATGATGTTTCACACGTAGATGATGTTTCACACATAGATGATGTTTCACACAAAGATGATGTTTCACACATAGATGATGTTTCACATGTAGATGATGTTTCACACGAAGATGATGTTTCACACAGACTTTTTTACATTAATGCATCTTACATTTTTAAGATACATTTGTATATCATTATTGGAGTTTTTATTTTTTATTTAGATTCAAAGTCTTAAGTATTTTTGTTTAATTTCTAAAAGTTTATTTATTTTTATACTTATTTAAATTTTTATTTACATATGATTAATTTTACTTATTTAAATTTTTATTTACTTATGTTTCATTTTACTTATTTAAATTTTTATTTACATATGCTTCATTTTTACCTTATTTTTATATTTTTCATCCTTTAACTTATTTTTGTTTATAAATATACACACAGCTACATTTATCATTTTCAGCAGAGCCTATTTGATAAAACAAGATCAAAAGGTACCAACTTCAAGGATATAAATTTTTGAATAAATTTTTCTTGTTGACAATTACTGTAGTTGAAACAAATTTTGACAAAAAAGTCAACCTAAAATGTAAAATATACTATAAGTCATTGTTGGGGATTTTCTTCCTGCAAGGAAAGACTACTGTTTCTGTAACCGAATGCTAGTCATTATATTTTGTTTAGGGAAAGACGGTATTGCACCCTAAGTACCTATAATTGTGAATGCTGGTCATTCTTTCTATGTTTTGGGGAAAGACGGTATTGCACCCTAAGTACCTATAATTGTGAATGCTGGTCATTCTGTCTATGTTTTGGTGAAAGACGGTATTGCACCCTAAGAACCCTATAATTGTGAATGCTATTCATTCTGTGTGTTAATTAATGCTAGTTATTCAGTTTGTAGTTTTTATCTTGACATTCATTTGCCAAGTACAGTGACTAAATTATCTGCAAGTTAATGGATTATGATCCATAGGACTGATTCAAAAGGACATATTAAATATGTTAAAGCTTGATAATGTAGCTGGTGTAATTTTGTTTTCTTTCATTTAAAAAAAATCCTCTTGTTTTTTAGTGTAATAAAAATTGAATCTTATGTATGCTTTAGTGTTCTATTTGGATAAACTAAGTGTTAACAAGTAATTTCTATCACCTATATCCAAACCCAAACCATCCACCAAGACCATTGTATAAATGGTAAAATAATCGGTGCAAAACAACTGTATCCAATGTTTATAGATATAGGAAGATGTTGTATGAGTGCCAATGAGACAACTCTCCATTCAAATAACAATTTATAAAAGTAAACCATTATAGGTCCAGGTACGGCCTTCAACACGGAGCCTTCTTATCTATATACAAAAAAAAACACAGGAAACATGTACAAATTACATAATCAAACGACAACTACTGTACATCAAATTTCTGACTAAGGACAGGTGCAAACATTTGCAGTGGGATGTAGCCCGATTGATTTTTCAATTTGTTTTACATTGACAATCTATTAACATTAATGGTTATTTCATGTTTCATCACAAGTTGGGGATTTGCATGGTCAAGTTTCAATGTATTACTGATATATAGGTGGATGTTATTAAAGGACAATTAACTGTAAGTTGAAAACTTGGATAAAACCATCACAAAAAAAAAACATCGATGACATTCACATGACAATCATGCGTCTACTTTACAACATGGATCACACGACTCTAAGCAACATAAACCGCACAAAAATAAAGGTGATCTCAGGTGCTCTGAATGAGAAAGTTGATCCTGCTCAACATGTAGTATTAAGAATTATATGCCCAAGTGTTCTTTTCCCACATGGGATCACATGATTTGTGTAAAACCTTGGTTTTTTAATACTATAAATTCAAAAAGTATTGTGTGCATTTTTCTTCCTGTCTTTGAATAATGACCTAAAATGAAAGATTCACTGTATTTTAATCAAATTGATATAAGCTATCAGAATATAAGTTCTTTTTGATGGGATATTCATCCAGTCACATTGTTGCATTAATAAAAACTTCACAATAATTTTGAATTTACAGTACCTAAAATGTCCACTGTGAAAGACTTGTAGAAAGAATAGTATGAAATAAGAGGTGTGTGGGGTTTAACACTAATTTCAATAACATAAAACAGAACCACCAAGATCAGTGAGACATATACATAGCATCTTCGAGTTTGATCTTACAAGCAACTTGGCCTTTGTTTTTTTTCCACTTTTAGTCATATACATGTATTAACATGAACAGAGACTTATGGGACAGTGTTCTTGGCTTTAAGTATTCCTGCTGATTGATTTTCAGTAGTTACACATGGCTTATATATACAGCCATAAAATGAATGATTTAGTTTCCAACAAGTTTCTTGATAAGGATAGGCACATATTAACAAATGTGGGAGTGTAACCTTTCCACAAGTCTGGTACAGCAGATTTCTTTAAACAAGAACAGACTCTAAAAAATCAAGTGAAAAGGGATTGACTCATCGGTTGGTTCCTCAAGACACAGTGCCAGGCTATATATTTGTTGATCTCGGTATAAATTAATACTAACAACTCAGGAGTTGTGAACATATGGCTAAAAATTTCCCAAGTTGTGAAATAAGAACAATAAGACCAATTTAATATTTGGGAATCTTATAAGGCTGGATCAATTCTTTTATTTTATATTTATGTATACAACACAACTACCCTAAAGATTTTCCTGGCTTGCATGTATATATCTTGTTTTAGTCCGTTGTGTAGAGATGTAGAGATTAACTTTTCATCTGGCATGTGTTTAATGGTTTTCCTTGAAAGTAGGAAAAAGGGTGAGGGGAGCACCAGTCTACTGCTATCTGTGAAACACTAAACTAGTCTCAGTGTAGTACCTAACATATGTTACATACTGCATAATGATTACATATCAAAAACAAATAATCGATTTTGAGAGTCTGAGCAACAAGGACAGATCAACAAAAGACGAAACAATTCATTCAATCTTTCACCATTTTCTACTAAGATATGTTTAAATTCGAGAAAAACATTATCCTATTGCATTGTTCTTATCATTTGTGTTGTTTGAAACGGGTAATTGGTAGTTCTAGTGCTTCATTTTGCGATGAAATAACTCAAAAAATGCCTGAAAAATGTCGTTTTTTACCCCCCCCCCCCCTTTTCAAGCGTTAATTATGTAAACAAGACAAATAGTGACGGGAAGTTCTTGGTATTGTCATGTGCCTTTATCTATCTAGGTCACATGTATTTATATCTCAACCAGTGAAAAGCTTTAGGATGCAATTGTGTCAGATATTTCTAGACGGGGGAATTACCCGCGGTTTTTTGGAAGTCAAAGGAGGTCGAAACCTTTTTTGTCATATTTCAATAAAGAAACAATTATTTTAATGATTTTTTTTACAGTCATTTAACAAAATCTATTCGGATTAAAATTGAACCGCAAATACTGTCGAATGATAAGTCGTTTTGATACATTTATTGTCTGAATGACATGCTACGTTTTTGTTTACACGCTGCTAACAGCGCCACCGCAAAAATTTGAGATTATGTCCCCTTTCCCGCGTGACCACCAGAAGTAACACTTCAATGTCACTGGCTTTCCCACTGTTTGTATACGATAAAATAGATGCTCACAATATAGCTAGATTAATTTTGTCAAAGTATATATGGTGCAGTTAATAAGTAGTAATAAAATGCAGAACTCTAAATTAATATAAAAAGGGTGAGGTCAATTCAATTTGAGGAAATCAAACGTTATACTATGTTAACAAACATTGTTATTTGTCGTTGCATATATAAACACGTAGTACATAGTCTTGTGTCGGTTTTGGTGATCATTTACTAACCTTGTCCCGTGCATTTAGATCAATACCAGCATCAATAAGCAACACCATGATTTCCGTGTTTCTTTCTCGTACAGCATCGTGAAGTGCAGTAGTACCATCCTATACATAATGACATACAATAGTTTTAACATATCATTCAATGATAACGATAGCAGATTATGTCAAATAAAAGAATAAAACAACACCGTGTCAATAAAATGTTATTTAAAAAATAAACTGCAAAAACTTATTATCATTTAAACGAATGTGTATGTGTTTGTGTATTATTTTAGTTAACGATTAACGTGCAGTGAAAATTAATTATGTTAATGGCGGTGTTATTGTCGCCGTCATCTTCGGTCAACGTTGACTATCGAAACATAACCAACGTCAATATGTAGTTTTGTTGCTCACTCTATGCAATCGTGTTTTCTGTTATTCTATGTAAACCATATCATATGTTGTGTAAAATTACAAAACAGTGCAATGTCAGTAGTTTCTCATCACATTTAAATTGTCGTTTATTGTAAGCTTCACCACTGTTTTTTTTAAGTCAACAAACTTTTCCAATATTCTGCATTCTACAATGTTTGTTATCAATCCCAATTCTATCTTACTTTTGAGATATAGTTTTTCATATGTGACGTCATTTTCCTACTGTTTCAGAAATTTCATAAATTCAAATGTGACGTAATTTTTGTGCCTTTTCGCCATCGTATGTGACGTCATTTTTATGATTTACTGCGTTGAGGCCTGGACTAAGTCGGGTGTGTCTATTCTGTGTTGGTCCTTGCATTATGTATTCGTGTTTGTTTTCTGTAATGAGTTAACACTTCAGTTTCATTATGTATATCTGTTATATTCATTTGATAACATTTACTGTTTGCAATAGCATTAATTGTTCTAAATAATAAGGATGTTCTTATCCCAAGCATAAAGACATAGCCGTATTTGACACTACCTTTTTCAACTTTTGATCTTCAGTGCTATACAACTTTGTACCTTTTTTTCACTTTCGATCTTTTATATCTGGGCGTCACTGGTGACTCTTGTGTGGACAAGGCGCGTTTTTGGCGTAATGAATTTTAAACCTGATGTTTTTTGTTATCTATTAATCATGTGTTTCTTTGTCTAATACGTTCTCCTATTTATTTGTATTGTAGTCCTGTAATATTATGTTGTCATTTCAATGTTATATTTAACATAGCCATTAAAGTGCGAGGTTTGGCATGCCACAAAACCAGGTTCAACCCACCATTTTTTCCTTTAAAAACGTCCTGTACCAAGTCAGGAATATGGCCATTGATATATAATTGTTCGTTTCTGTGTATGTTACATTTAACGTTGCGTCATTTGTTTTCTCTTATTTTTGTGTGTAATTTCACATTGCGATAAGACGTGTCACGGGACTTGTCTATCCCAAATTCATGTATTTGGTTTTGATGTTATATGTGTTATTCTCGTGAGATTTTGTCTGATGCTTGGTCCGTTTCTGTGTGTGTTACATTTTAGTGTTGTGTCGTTGTTCTCTTATATTTGATGCGTTTCCCTCGGTTTTAGTTTGTTACCCCCGATTTTGTTTTGTGTCCATGGATTTATAAGTTTTGAACAGCGGTATACTACTGTTGCCTTTATTTATGGATGATTCTAATTTGTCACTTTTCACTAATTTTGCAACCTTACTTTACTGAAGAGTATCCACACACACACTAGAAAGCTAATTGCGTCTAGTTTAACATCACATATGATGCTGTAAATGAATGTTTTGGTATTGACGATAATTCAATATAATTGTAAGTTTAACTTATAATCCACTGACCCGATCCTGTATATTGATATCAATGCCACCATCAATCAGCAACTTGACGATTTCTGTGTATCCGTGATCTACAGCAATGGGAAGTGCAGTGTTATCATACTGGATTGAAAAAATACAATTTTAACATAATATGAAATAAAACAGGAAGCAACCTATTGGACTAAAGAAAGTAAAACAGCATAGACTGGCACTTAGCATAAAGTAAAACTGGTACCGGATATCAGAGTTTTATACGAATTTGTCATTAGTTAATATTGCATGGTGCATGGATGCATTTAAGCTTTATGAATATACATAGGATGATTATTATTTAGGGATCAGCTAAAGTCCGACTACAGCTGCGGGAGTTTTTCTCGCTGTGTTGAGGACCCAATGGTTACATTGATATTGTTATTTCACAGTCCAGTATAAAAGGAGATTTTGTTTGATTGACATCGAGACCCCTATCCACCTACGTTTAAAAAAAATGGAGGTAAACATTTCCTCCTTTAGTTTTGTTCGAGACTTTAATTATCAATAAGGATTTAAACTGATTTAATAAAATAATTGCCCATCTTTTTTATTGTTTCTTGAATTAAAATTTACAATTGTCAGAATGTCTATTTCTAAATTTATCAGTCGACACCTTCCTCCCTTGTCTTGAAAATTTTTAAAAAATTGATATAATTCAACTTACGTCGTAGCCATATGGCTACCCAACGTGCAATGCTCTGACTATTTGTAAATAAAATGTATTCTTTGAATTATTTTTAATAGTATTGACAAAATTGATACTAAAATGTATTCTTGTAGTTTTGTTGCTCACTCTATGCAATCGCATTTTCTGTTATTCTATGTAAAACATATCATATGTTGTGTTACATTACAAAAACAGTACAATTTCAGTAGTTTCGAGTACTTATATCAGTGTGCTCTCAAATAATTTTTATTTGGTTTAAATTTTCAGTACATGTCAGTTGAATATTGTTTATGTTTTATGTATTTGTCGTATGATATTATTTCATCACATTTAAATTGTCGTGGAATGTAAGCTTCACCACTAGAACTGTTACAATTTGCCCTTGTGTTTTCTCGATATATTGTGACCACAACCTTAGGAAATTTTGTTTAAGTCAACAAACTTTTCCAATGTTCTGCATTCTACAATGTTTGTTATGGAAGATTATAATATGTCACTTTTCACTAATTTTGCAACCTTACTTTACTAAAGAGTATCCACACACACACACTAGAAAGCTAATGTCGTCTTGTTTGACATCATATATGATGCAGTAAATGAATGTTTTGGTATTGCCGATAATTCAATATGATTGTAAGTTTAACTTATAATCCACTGACCCGATCCTTTATATTGAGATCAATGACAAAATCAATCAGCAACTTGACGATTTCTGTGTTTCCATCTTCTACAGCAATGTGAAGTGCAGTGTCACCAACCTGGATACAATTTTAACATAATATGAAATAAAACAGGAAGCAACCTATTGGACTAAAGGAAGTAATACATCATAGACTGGCGCTTAGCGTAAAGTCAAACTGGTATCCGATATCAGAGTTTTATACGAATTTGTCATTAGTTAGATTGATTATTGTTTACGGATCAGCTAAAGCCCGACTACAGCTGTGGGATTTTTTCTCGCTGTTTTGAGGACCCAATTGTGACATTGATATTGTTATTTCACAGTACAGTATAAAAGGAGATTTGGTTTGATTGACATCGAGACCCTATCCACATACGTTTAAATGAAGTGGATGTAAACATTTTTAAGAATTCGTATATTGTATGGTGCACGGATGCGTTTGACTTAATGAAGATACATAAACAAACTATTGTTTAGGGGACAACTGAAACCTGACTAAAGTGCGGTATCTTGTCGCTGTGTTAAACACTGACATTACAATGTTTGTTATGGAAAATTCTAATTTGTCATCTGTCACTAATTTTGCAACCATACTTTACTAAAGTGTATCCACACACACACTAGAAAGCTAATTGCGTCTAGTTTGACATCACATATAATGCAGTAAATGAATGTTTTGGTATTGCCGATAATTCAATATGATTGTAAGTTTAACTTATAATCCACTGACCTCATTCTGAATATTGAGATCAATGCCACCATCAATCAGAAACTTGACGATTTCTGTGCATCCGTTCTCTACAGCAATGTGAAGTGCAGTGTTATCATACTGGATTGAAAAAAAAAATACAATTTTAACATAATATGAAATAAAACAGGAAGCAACTTATTGGACTAAAGAAAGTAAAACAGCATAGACTGGCACTTAGCGTAAAGTAAAACTGGTACCCGATATCAGAGTTTTATACGAATTTGTCATTAGTTAATATTGCATGGTGCATGGATGCATTAAAGCTTAATGAATATACTTAGATTGATTATTGTTTAGGGATCAGCTAAAGCCCGACTACAGCTGCGGGAGTTTTTCTCGCTGTGTTGAGGACCCAATGGTAACATTGATATTGTTATTTCACACTACAGTATAAAAGGGAGATTTGGTTTGATTGACATCGAGACCCCTATCCACCTACGTTTAAATGAATTGAATGTAAACATTTATAAGAAATCGTAAGGCCTTCAACAATTTTAACATGATATGAAATAAAACAGGAAACAACTTATAACATTAAAGGAAGTAAAACAACATAGACTCTCACTTAGCGTAAAGTCAAACTGGTACCCGATATATTACATTGTTATCGTTATCTTAAAGTGCAGTATTAAAAAGGAGATTTTGTTAGATTGTCATTTGTAACCAATCGTACGACCTTCAGCGTCACTGATGAGTCTAATGTAGAAGAAACGCGCGTCTAGCGTACTAAATAATAATCCTGGTACCTTTGGTAACTATTTACACCACTGGGTCGATGCCAGGTCGACATTTCGTCCCCGAGGGTATCACCAGTCCAGTAGTCAACACTTCGGTGTTGACATGAATATCAATAATGTGGAATTTTTTTTTTATAAATTCCCTGTTTGCAAAACTTTGGATTTTTCGAAAAACTAAGGATTTTCTTATCCCAGGCATAGACTACCGTAGTCGTATTTGGCCCAACTTTTTGGAATAATTGTTCCTTAATACTCTTTAATTTGTACTTTTTCGACTTTATAAATATTTTGATATGAGCGTCACTGATAAGTCCTATGTAGACGAAACGCACGTCTGGCGTACTAAGTTCTGGTACCCTTGATAACTACTTTAACAATAAGAACAAACCATAAAGAATGTGGTGGGATTAATCATTTTAGTAAGGGCTCAACCAGGGACAGTGGTTTGTAACTTCAATTGTTACTACTTTACTAATGAGTATCCACACATACAATAGCAAGCGTAATTTGTTTACTTTGACATGCACATATGATGCAGTATATTTGGTTTTTGTTATGGCAGATGAAGCAATATGATTATAAGTTTTACTTATAACCCATTGACCTGTCCCTATATATTAAGCACGAAAAAAGCATCGACATGGTGCATGGATGCGTTTTGTTTGGCTTTATAAATATTTCAATATGAGCGTCACTGATGAGTCTTATGTAGACGAAACGCGCGTCTGGCGTACTAAATTATAATCCTGGTACCTGTGATAACTATTTAACATAATGAAGATACATTAACAAAATAGTGTTACCTGACTCAAGTGCGGTATCTTTTCGCTGTGTTAAAAACTGACAATGATGTTGTTAGTTTGCAGAACAGTTTTGAAAGGAGATTTGGTTTGATTACAAACGAGACAACTATCAACCTACGTTCATATGAAGTAAATGGAAACATTTAGAAGCAACCGTACGGTTACAAAAAAGAGAACAAAGAATAAAAAATGTGCATGGTTAAATATGTTTAAACATGCGCTCAACCCTCCCTTAACCTGGGACAGTTGTGTAACAGTACACAATAAGAACAGACCATACAATTCAGTTGGAAAATGCTTACATGATAAGATCGATACAAACAGAAAAACATCAAACAAAAATATAGATCAGACGTGCAGGAGTATTTATCCTGATGACAAGGCACCTAATTTGCATCAAACATTTTACGCCTCGAAAGCTTAACTGGCGTCAATAGTTGAAGCTATAATCCCTATAATCGTAATTAAACTACATAGTGTTATCCATTGCTTTGTTTTTTGCAGAACTATTAGCTTGGTTTATATATTGAAAGGCACTCTTTATTTGCTTGATGCATATGCTTTTATGATTATAAAGATACTGTCATATATATAAGACGATGTGGTATGAGTGTCAATGAGACTACTCTCCATCCAACCCTGGGACAAAAACATCATTATTATCAAGAACAATACACAGATTTGCAGACAGTAAATTTTATAAAATGACTATATAATAGATATACATGATTAAACTGAAATAATGACTAGCTATAGATAAACTCATCATAGATTCCTGGATTAAAATTGTAGATTTTTGACAGACGCGCTTATTTTGTACAAAAACGCACAAGTGACGCTCTGAACTAAAAAAAATAACGAAGTTGAAGATTTAAGAGTTAATTCACGATTTGCCAAATCAAATGAACAGTCTTAACGTAGCGTGCAAATATTTAATCATGCTGCAAATGTTTGCACCTGGTCTAAGTCAGGAATATGATTTACAGTAGTTGTCGTTTGTTTATGTTATTTATACGTGTTTCTCGTTTCTCGTTTTTTTATATAGATTAGACCGTTGCTTTTCCCGTTTGAATGGTTTTACAGTTGTAATTTTGGGGCCCTTTATAGCTTGTTGTTCGGTGTAAGCCCAGGCTCCGTGTTGAAGGCCGTACATTGACCTATAATGGTTTACTTTTATAAATTGTTATTTGGATGGAAAGTTGTCTCATTGGCACTCATATCACATCTTCCTCTATCTAATTAAAAAAATAAAAATTCAGACGACAAATATAACTATTTGTTCTAGAACAACATCGCTTGACAACGGCTACAGTCCGGCTGATATTTTGATAAGGCGAAAACTAAATACATAGAGTGGGGCGCTCATATTCGCCGTGGACACATTTCGCCGTTTCATGATTTTGAGGTGTAAAAACTTCAAAGGATGGTTGAAATTGAAGAATATGCCGGTAAATTATATTTTTATAACAAATATGATTATTTTTGAAAATGAGACCAAATTTCGGCACTAACTTCAAAGGACCAAAAAACGGACAACGATTTTCAGCCAATTTCCTGAATGAAAAATTGATTTCAAAGAAGTATTTCTTTAGTAATTCTTTGACTGACTGCCCTAAATTTCAGTTTTTTACACCTTTCAAATGTCTGCTATTCATCTATAATGAAATTTATTTGATAAATATTGTTTAAAGCTGCAGTTATTTGGTTTTAAATAGATGTGATACAACGGCGAATATGTGTCCCCCGTTGACAAAACATCAGGAAATTTCAAACACCCTTTAATCCAACATTTCAAATGATTTTTCTCAAAACAAACACGTTTTAAAGCTAAGAATATTTTGCATTTGAAGTTATCTTCATATAAAAATATCAGTATACTTCAAAAATATAAAGACCAGAACAACAACTGAAGAAAACATGGAAAGCTATGGCGAAAATGAGCACCCTACTCTAGGTCATACTCTGACAATGATGAAGTAAGTAGGAAATTGTGACACTTTTAAATTCTCACTGAAAAGCCTAATACTAAATTGTTAAACATAACTTTAAAACAATTCCTAATGAATTACAATAGTAAACTGAAAGATAGCACAGTAGATGAATCTGATAAATCTAAGTGAGGAAGAACATCAAAACCGGCCAGATTAAATTTATAAATACATATAAACTGTCCCATTCATAGTAACATTTATCAGTTCATATATCAGTAATTTCCCACAACCGGAAGACGGTATTATAAGTCAATGAAATACATGTACAGTTGGGTGCAGACCAAGCATTACATAAAGTAAACGCAAGTTAACGCGGCGTGCACATATTTCGTTAGTTGACTTTAAATTTCGCGTTTACTAGTAAGCGCCCGTTTACTTCATTTACGTTAACGCGGTCAAAATGGAAATTTATAATGTCTACTCGAGTAAACGCGCGTTTACTCTGTGTCCGTTTAGTCAGTAGTAAACGGCCGTTTACTTCAGATTTCACTAGTTTAATTTTACGTGCACATAAAAGTAAACGGGCGTTTTACTACAGATTTCTTATTGTATTTTTACATGCACTTGAGAGTAAACGCGCGTTTACTTTTCGCGTTAACTAATTGTGTATATTATAAAATAATTGTCGGATGCATTTGTACATTTATTTACGTTGTTGAAATGACTTAATATTTTACGTATATGTGTTTTGAACCTTAACAATCAAAATACTTTTTATTAGAAATATAAACATTTATTAATTGCAAAAAATGTCAGTTCCAAAAAACTTTCAACAGCGGATTTTCTGTTTTTCTGTTCAAAATTTACATGTACAAATATCGACTCACAATTAAACTGGCATATTTAAAAAAAAAAAAAAATCAATAAATTAATTAAAGAAGTGTCATTTCATTAAATGCAATCGTCAATATATTGATCGAAAATGGACCGATGGATATTTTGATGTACCTTATCATGTGATATATTAGGTCAGTGTATCAAGGATACGAGTACAATCTACGTTAACGAGCGTTTACTACAAACAGTAAATGGGCGTTTACTTTTTTTTACAAAAATAGTAGATACGCCTTTTTCGCGTTAACGCGACGAAACGAGAAAGTAAACGCCCGTTTACTCTTTACAAAATTAGAAGACACGCGGTTTTCGCGTTAACGCGGAGGTAAACGCGAAAGTAAACGCCCGTTTACTATTTATGTCTAATAAAATTTTGAAGTTAACGCAGAGTTAACGCGGCGTTTACATGAAGTGCACGCGAGTAAGCGCCGCGTCAACTTTTTAGGGCCGTTTACATGTAATGCTTGGTCTGCACCCAACTGTAACTCTAAAGTCTTGGAAAACACCAGGGTGCATCTGTTGATTATCAAGTTGCAATTCTTATTAGATGCTTACGTTACTATATAGTTCTTCTTTATTTGAAAACTGTTTATGATCACTTTTGGTTGTTAATTTTATTTTGTTATAAGGGGAGGTGGATTTTAAGGGAAATAATTATGTACAGTTCAATATTCTTTTCAAAACAAGCACAAACATAGTTACGACATTTTACATAAATTCGACGTCAAATAGTTAGTGGCAGTGGCACACATGACTACGCGTAATGCTCCCCGCAATACTCGACATCCTATACACGGCACCAATGTTAGGTTTCAGTTCTATAATTCGCGTTGCTATACGGTTACGTAAATTCTGAAGGAAACACTACTGTATATTTCAATATTATATTCAAATACAGGCATTACCATAGTTACGATATTCTACATAAATACGCGACATCACATATATTTACGCATTAAACCCCCGACCCCCCTTTTTTTGGCTGATCAATGCATATGCATGGGAGCATATAGCTGGAACCCCCCCCCCTCCCTTTACTCTGGGTTGGAACCCCCCTTTTTAAAATGGCTGGATACGCCCCTGTGGATTAACAGTCATAACCAGTATCATGTATAAATATATCAAAGAAATGTATTTTGGACTCGCCAGTATAACATTTGTTTTAACATGTTGATTGCTTGGAGATTAAGCAGCTATTATCTTGCCTTGTAATTTTTCAGTTTCCCTTTGTCCGTCCCATGTTTGTCATTAAATTAGTACACTTTTAAGTTTTTTGATCAGCTAAAGTCCGTCTACAGGTGAGGGCTTTTTCGCAGTGTTGAAGACACACCCCTTTGTTGGCCTTCAGTTGTTGTTTTTTTTACTCTGTGGGCGAGTTGTTGTCCCTTTGAAACATTCCCCATTTCAGTCTCTATTTTATATTGACTTATACATCGACAAAAAAAAGTTAGCAAATGAGTTTTGTGTAGACCATCGCACTTCAGCGTTACCACCATTGCACTTCGGCTTAGCTATCAACAAGATAGCGTCACAATGACACCATCACATTTCGGCGTGATCAAAAACGAACTTAAGGTGGCTCGGCCCTTTAACAGTGAGCATATTTTAACGCATGTTTCTTACAACGAGTGCCTTAGAAACCGTCGCTTTTCGGGTCTACTAAAAAAAAGCTTTGGCGACATTGGAATGCGAGCGTGAATGAAAGCACCCTTTACGATGTAAACAAGCGATGAAAATGTTCTACAACACAAAAAATACGTACGGTCAGAAATATACAGTGCTTTCTTCATTTTTCAAATAATAGTTTTAATATACACTGTTTTAAAAGCATAGCATTATAAAAAGGAAAATATAAATACTGACATGTACGACGTCGACGGTATTTGATGCGTTCGCTTCCAAACAGACATTCTCAAAATACACGTTCGCCCCTCAAGTCCTTTCGAACTCGGAGTTTGACATAACGTTGTCAGGAATAAACTGCAAACAGTCGTAGTTACTGTGAACACTTTCGATGAAATGACACCCACAAATTTTCATTATATAATTTAACGGAACCCCATCTTTTAAACCGCCAAAGTATTTCACGTGCATATATTACCCATATATATATTTAACCAAAACAAGAACTCGTTATACAACTACTCTCATTAACCAGTTTTAAACTTATAAAAAGTATAACTATAACACAGAGGAAATCCCAAGTATCGACGAAAAGAAATTTAAAATATCTTGCCAATGACGCAATGTTTACCCGTAAACATATGATAGCGATTATCGATATAAACAACTGCATGTTTACAGTAATCGTACGGCTTTCAAATACAAATAAAACCCGTATAGTATGATTTAAAGGCACCGGGGTTTATTTTCAAGCTATCTTTTAGCGTTTTATAACATTTTGTTACAGTCATCATGGTCATATTAATTACTTTTTTTCTCTGAAAGATCTTAATTTCTAAGTTTTTGTTAGGATTTTATTCCCAAGAATGTGAAAAAAAAGAAAAATATTTAGAATTACAGGACTTGAAAAAAGACAGTCAATTTGTAAATTAAGAAAAAGCGCTCACTCTTTAAAAATTGAGACAGACACATATTAAAAAAAAACATATAGAAAGATCTGAACGTCTTTGTTCTAATTGCTCACTTGGTGAAGTTGAAGATGAGCTTCATTTTTTATTAGAATGCCCTCTTTATGATACTCAAAGGGACGATTTTTTCCAAGACATTTCTAACAATTGTTATAATTTTATAAATTTAAATAAATCTTCTAAATTTGATGATAATAATTAAGTATTTTTGTTTTCCAAAAACTAATTTGAACATGTCAATTTTACAGTAACACGTAACATTTTCATTTAATCAAATAATGGGCACGAACATATCGAACAATTTTCTCGTATCATAAGTGTATCAGTTTCCCGAACACTAGTCACATTTCACTAAATTGATTATTTATTTTACGCAGAAATAAAAGGACACTTCAATAATTTGCTGTTTGTCACTTTTTCATGTAGATGAAAATTGACCAATCGTAACCGGGACGTGGTATTCCGACCTTATATCGGTCTATGATATTATCCCTCAATACTGCATACTTTGCGGAGGACCGCAAATTGTTCCGTTTGACATGCATGTCAATATTTTGACTAAAGGACACACACCCGCAGTTACCGGACAGTTCCAAACACTACTTAAGACTTTATAAATAAAAAAAATCTACTTACTAGGTTCAGAAAAAAGTGGGGATTGTAATTTTAAAAATCGCCCAGTATACAGGGACGCTATATTACTAATTAGTCGGTGATGTTCTGTCTTACTTTTTGACATGCGTTTTTAAAAGGGAAGCTAATACATGTAATAAGGAAAGTATTTGATTAAAAAACTTTAAAGTGGAGTTTGTCATTGCGACCAAAAATATGAATGATATAAAATTTTCTTTGTTAACACTGGTTTGATCCACCTGATGCAAAGAAACGTAAACAAAGTTATCGATCTACGCATGATGATATAATAAGATGTTTTTTTTATGATATTTACTTTTAAATTTGAACTTTTGTGGATAGTTGTTCATTGACAATCTTCTTATGTTCATAACGTATAGGATTAACATAGAAATATGACAAATCTGACAGACGTTCCCTTGCTTAGACAGAGTGTTCATAAAGCTGGATGTATAAATACGAAGCCTCCTAGTGTAAAAAGAGGGGGGTTTTGCACATACTAAGCATACATTGTTGATTCATTTTCTTATGGCAGTTCATATATCGAACTTCTCATACTTTGCATAACTTTCATGATACTTATCATCTATATGTTTTCATCCGTATTATGCTTGAAATATTTTTCAGTGAAAGTTTAATATGCACACATTAAATTGTTGTTATGTGCAATACATACAAAAGAACATAATTTCTGGGTCTTTTATCATAGCTGCCTACGCCATATCGATTTTTATCATTGGTGAAGTCGGTACGGTGACCTATAGTAGTTATCATCTACGTAAATCGGTCTCTGGTGGCAAGTTGCCTCATAAAAATTATACCACATCTTCTTTTTTTATATGTATATTTCACACATCTCCCCAACCTTTGTAATTGAAAATATATTATGGTAAAGTTTGCCAAATACATATTTCATTGTGAAAAGTTTTATTTGAGGGACCTGAACATCACAGTTGTAATATATCTGCAAGAACAACTTGATGTACTAAATTTGAAACGGTGAGTAGACAGATTTGGTTGGATGCATTGATATTGATTTTAACCACGATAGCTGTGAATAAAATGTGAAAAAATAATTTCTTTAAAAATATAATGCTAATACAAGCAAACTATAAGGACTTGTTCCAATACACACAAGTATCAGGATAGTCTACACATATTTATCAAGTTGTTATAACATATTCCTAGAAATATCTGCACATATGACAGTCACAGCTTTCAGCACATATATTGTGTTAAAGAGTGCACAAGCTGAAATGTCTCAACTGCTGTACTAATTACCATTCATGATGGTTTTGTTATTCATATTCCTAAAGATTAAAGTTTTACTACAACTATCAGATTTTTTAAGATTATAAATAAGAATAAAAATGAGGCAAAAGTCAGATACATCAATCCAAGTCAGCCTTACATACACTATGGCGAAACCACACATTTTCATAAAAGGGGGGTGTTGGTACTTACTGCCATTGAGAGGCCAGCTCCTGTTATTCCCTGTATAATCAACAAACGAGCCCCTCCCAAAAAATCCCGACTATTTACAATCATCCTAGCAACAAAATATTTGAAACATACGTAATGTTCAAGAAACAGAAAAAAAACATGAAAATGGGGTATAAAATAAAAATGCGTCGCTGAGTGCAGCCTGATACAACCGCAGATAAATAACCCTGAACAGTTTGGGCAAATTTGGACCCAATATTTAAGCTGGATACTATCTGAATTTGGATTGTGATAAATTTTTTGACATAATATAGGTTTCTGGCACAACATAAATGTAGTCAAAGATCTTACATGTACAAATCTATCACACAATATTGTCAGTGTGCAATTTAAGATTTCGTCTTGAAACTTTTACAAAATTTGAAATTTGAATACACTAAAAACATTTTGAACAAATCCCAGCCTTTCCTTTGGTGCACAATTCAAGAGAGATCCATACACTTAAACACAAATTATTGTCTGGAAACGAGAAATGTTTTTTTTTTACTTTTTTCGGCTCCCAATTCCTACATGTTTGAGGCATTAACCAAAATTCAATCCAAGTCTTTCCTTTGTTATATGGAGCATTTTGGTACAATTTCAGAGAGATCCACACACTTGCACACAAGTTATTGTCTGGAAACTAGGCAAATGCTTGTTTTTGGCCCTATAACTCCTTAAATGAATCCTAACCTTTTACTTGTGGTAGTAAGCATTGTGGTACAATTTCAGAGCAATCAAAACAATTATACATAAGTTATTATACTGAGAGTAAAAAAATACCCCTAATTCCTAAACAGATTGGACTATCATCACCACAATCAAACCCAACCTACTTTTTGTAGTATTGAACCTTCTGAAAAATGTTAATAAATATCTTTTCTCTTAAACAAAAGTTATTGTCTGGACACCAGTGTGTCTTCAAGGCAATGACGACATCATACATGTACCATTATACTATCCTAGAATATTTTTGCAGTCGTGTAAAAAGAAGATGTGGTATGATTGCCAATGAGAAAACTCTCCACAATAGATAAAAATGACACAGAAATTAACAACCATAGGTCACCGTACAGATATAACCTGCTGTATATAGGCATATTTGGTTTTTATTCATTATTTTGTACATTATTTATGCGGTTAGTTTTCTTATTTGAATTGTTTTAAATTGTTCATTTGTCATTTTAAGGCCTTATGTGCAGAATATGTTTTATTCATTGTTGAAGGCTGTTTTGGAGATCTATAGTTATTTCTGTGTTATTTGGTCTCTTGTGGAGTGTCTCATTTACAATCATATCACATCCTCTTATTCAATATTTCAATTTATACATTTAATAATCATTCCAATACACACAATATAGTAGACCTATTGATTACATTATTTAGTATATACAAATGGCTTTGCTAGTGCATGTACATGTACTTTTAGTATAAGAAAAACACAAACTTTCAAAACTTGACTCTTGACAATAATATCCATAATCAGGTAACTTCAAACCTTGATCACGTATCTTTGAATTTGAAATGAGGTTGAGATCTGTGTTGCAATCTGTATCAATTTAAGTGATATCTTAGTTTACAAAACAATATTTATCTGATTTTATGATCAGTAATCTGGATCTTCATGATACTGTACATTCCGAAATTATTGTGATGTTTTAATTAATGCAAATAATGCGAAAGGGTTACTATCTCAAAAATAATAATTCGCATTCTGATAACTGAATATTAAAGATCTTTATGCAGAATTTTTGGTAATTACAATAATTGAACTAAACATTTAGTCCCTCTTGAAAAAAATGTAATAATTTCAGAATTTACTATTATAGGTAAATAGGTTATCAGCTATATGTAGCATGGTTAGTGGGACACAAGTTGTTTTGTTTGGTTGCTGTCTCATAATATCCAGAAAATATAACTTTTGAAATAGAAACAGAATAGCATATGGATTGACAACCAAATGCCAAATGATGTAAAATAATCCAAGTGACCATTTAGGTCAGAGGTTAAAGATGAAACAAAGCATGTGCATTTACCACAACTGCCACTTGGTATTATGATTTCCAATATTTCCAAATATCATTAGCTGCCTTCTGTATTAAAGACAACTGCATATCATGATAAACATTTTTGGTTTATTTTCCTCATATCATATGAGATCAAATTTATGAGACATTTATTAACATTGTTAATTTCAATATGCTAGTAAATGTTGAAATGTATACAAGTAAAATCCTCAGCTGATCAGTTCTATATATATATATATTCATTATTTCTATATACCAATATGCTTCTTCAGTGGGTTTTTTTACAAGACTCAATACTCTGTATTCATCATTGGGACAGGTAGATAAAGTAGGTCATTTTGTTATCTTGTATTTTTTTTTATGGATTTTGCCAGCAGTAAAGCATACAGTTCCAAACACTAATTGAGCTTGGCTTCTTGAGAGCATGGATTCTGACAACACATTGCATATAGACACCAAGTGTAGATTGATTCCCATATGGATTCTGACAGTGCATGTACTTTGATTATTCTATACATGGTGATGTAGTTCCAAATATTGTTGATCTTGGCTTCTAATGTTGTTCTCAAGTTTCAGCTGTTTACATATAGTTCCCAATTGCAAGACAATATGATACTGGCTTCTGGTGTAAATTCTGCCAGACTCAGTACTTTGCCAATAATTTCCAAATAAAGTTGAACATTCCAGGATGTTTCACAAAATACAAAACTTGGTAGAGTGTTTAAAATGCAGCTGCGAATATTAGAGCTCGGGCACTGTTTTTTTTTAATGACGAAATATAAGTTTTGATCGAGGACAATATCGTTCATGATTCTTCTAAATATTCTTGTGTATA
>NW_027268825.1:0-23385 GCF_963676685.1 Mytilus edulis
TTTCATGATGTTGTCAATATGTCTGGAAATTTGAATGTAAAAGTTAGAACCAATACCCATGCCAGACATCAGTGTTTATTTTTAAGTCTTGAATTTATGTTTCTGTCTACATATGCCAAAAAATCCAGGATTTACTCAGCAATACATTTTTACACAATATGCAGTCGTAACCAAGAGAAGTGTATCTAAAAGCTTAGCCCTAACATATTCCTGATTAAAAACTACATTTTTGTAGGTTTACCCATGTATATGACGTCTTGAAAGGCTATTGTATTTTTTCTTTTACAACCTTTCATTGACGGAAGGCGTCAAAGCAAAATTTAAAAAAGCCATCCAAGATGTCATAATTATTGATATAAAAACGCATGTAACAAATTTGGTTGTAGAAGGGTCTAAATACTGCACAAACTACATTTTCCAAACACCAAAAGAGTGAAAAAATAGATTTTAACAACAACATTTGACTTGAATATAGTAGTATATATATACTTCCATGGTTTGATAAATATTTGATGCCTTTTAAGTTATGACCTTTGTTAACACATCAAAATTAATATTTACATATAATATTAGCTTCAGACACTTGTGATTTTATTAAGAAGATGAAAATTTCAACTAACATATATTAAAATCTGTATTTTTCATATATACGGATTAATCAACACAAATAAATTGTGCAATTTGATATAGTATCCTTAACTTTATGATGAAATTTAGGGTTTGTCCTATAACATTATTAACTAATGCCAGAATTTAGGTCACAACTAAATAGCCAGAACATTTACCAATTAACAGAAAATTCATACATCATTTATTCAAACACACTTGTTTGTCTTTACAGCAGGATATTGTCTAATTTCAACAATATTGTAGAAGACTGACCAGAAATGACCAGCTGTGGACTATGACTCTACTAAGGATTGCAAAATACTGATAAAAATAAATAGATTGTTATCAGAGTCAGTGGAAAACTTTCTATTGACTTTTGAATTTACATACAAAGATCCCCCCTTTTTTCTAAAATTTTAAAATAGTCCTAATGCAAGGCAATAGTGGTTATTGTTTTATTTTCACACGAAAGCATACACATCTAAAGATAAGTAGAATGAATATGAATAAGAAATTAAAGATGTTTTTAAATAGAATTGAGTATATGCCTGCTGAGTGTGTCTGTCACAAGTCAGGAGCCTGTAATTCAGTGATTGTCTTTTTTTATTATGTGTTACATATTTGTTTTTAAATAAATAAGGCCGTTATATCCACCTATGATTTGTAGTTGCATAGTGCAACTACAAATCATTGTTCTGGCCTTTCATTGATACTGTGTAGCAATGTTTAGAGTTTTTCTGTAAATATGGTGATTAAAGGGAAACTTTCAGCAGAGACCACCCCTTCTGTTTGTCATTTTTTTATTACTGCTTTTAATTTATTGATTTTTCATAATTTTGTAAATTTGTTAATTTGAATTTAGATTTTTAGTTTTTTTGCAGAGTTCACGAAATCTTTTTTCCCCAGGTGGTCCTCGGAAAAATCTGCTGGTCCTCATTATTAATTCTATCGAAAAATACTTAAATTGTGTCAGTCCTATGTAAAATTTTGGTGGTAAAATCCAGAGGACCACCACTTTTCACGAACTCTGTTTTTGATTTTCTAACTACATTGTATTTCATCCTATTTGAATAAATGTTGAATTAAGTGTTTCCTGGTAGAATTTTGTCTTATAAGAATTTCAGTTTACATGCGAGGTTCACATGATGATGGTCATTAATAAGTTCTACACAGTGAAATATTTTGAAGGAATTGTGACCTTCATACAAACAATTTATAGGTCATTTCATTAATTCACCAATGTTCTATTTCTTTTGAATCATATGAGTAGGTTTTAATGGGATATGATACACAATGTAGCACTTATTGAAGAATCTGTTTTAATAAAATGCCACAATTTCCTGAATACTTTTTGGAGTTCTTCTGCTTAAGGATGATAATATGTAAATGATACATAACATCTATTTTAAACTTTTTCCTTTTTCTTAATTTTATCTTTTCTGTCATGGAATTTAATAAAATTTGTTTTACCAATTTCAGTTAATAAAATGGTCTTTCAATAAAGGGTTTTCTTTCTGGTTTGTGTTTCTATGTAAATGAATACCTTTGCCTTTAATATAGGATTTAAAGTTGTTCCAAATGGGTTGGTTTTGGGCTTTTATGAAGATGTTGGAATTTTTCTGTATTTTTTTTTTTATAGCATTTCATATCTTACCAGTATTTTCATGTGTTCTTCTTTGAGAATTTCAAGGTCTAGAAATTATATGGAATGGTTTTTGCATTCCTTAGTAAACTTTAGCAGGTAATGTTGTTGAATAAATTGAGTGGTAGGGATGAGCTGGTCACCATGGTCACTATTTCAAGCTCTATTACATATTTCATGATAAAATCGTGAAATTTAGATGGAGGTGAAGTTTTCAACTTGCCTGTTTATATCACAAGTGTCTGAAACTAATTAGATGTCAGAATCTTTTGATGTTTGTTAATGTTTCCAATAGTGGTGGTCACATCAATTATCTCTAAATCAATTTTCCCATACAATCTTACCAGCTATTTATTTGCTGTTTGTGCTTTTGATCCTATTATTTTGACAAAAAAATATTTAAGTAAAAATATGATACGGGAAGGGTTGGGTAAGTGCTGGATCCAAATTCACATGGAAATAATGTTGTAGGTCATATCTAACTATATAAACAGTAAACCAAATAGAATGAAATTCAAAACAGTGTGGCTGTGGCCATTGCTTGACACATTAAATTCATCCATTGACTGGACAATTTAGGTGACTTTGTATGTAACGACCACTGCTCACTATGTACTTTTTAAAGACACTTAAACTATGGGGTCACCAAAGGTTCTCAACACATTAATAAAGTAATTTGAAAATCTAATCAGAAATAACACGATGTTTTGATGTATATCAATTATATAAATCAAAACATAAAGGTTATTCCTGATTAATGTTTTGAATTATTTTATAATTAAAGGCGTTAAGAAACCTTTGTTGACCCCACAGTTTGAATGTCTATCGTAGGTACCTCGTGAACAGTGGTCGTTACAGACAAACGTTCATGTAAATGGTCCCAGTCAATGGATGAATTTAATGTGTCAATCAATGGCCACAGCCACACTGTTTTGAATTTCATTCTAATTATGACATCTTGGAAGGCTATTTTAAATTTTGCTTTGACCCCTTCCGTCAATGAAAGGCGTAAAAGAAAAAAAAATACAATAGCCTTTCAAGACGTCATATCATAGTTTTTAGGACTAATATACACGGGTTAACCTACAAGAATGTAGTTTTTAGTCAGGAATTTGTATGGGCTAAGCTTTTAGATACGCTTCTCTTGGTTACGACTGCATATTGTATATACATGTATTACTGAGTAAATCCAGGAATTCCAGAAAATTTTGGCAATGGTGAAAATATTTTCATGGAATTTTTATTTCACAAATGATATCTTTTATAAGGCTTATTTCTGGAATAGCATTGTTTGGTCAATAATAAAAAATCACTAATCTGTCATTAATCAATCACTAATCCATCAGTAATCGGTCTTAAATCGATCAGTAATCTAATCGATCAAACTCCTGAGAGAGTTTGATCGATTACTGATCGATGACTTCAAGTCATCAATCGAGTACTGATCAAATATGATCGATTAGTGTTCGATTACCGATCTGATCGATTAGTTAAGTCTGGACATATCGAATCAGATTTTATGACCCGCTAAAGAGAAATAAAGTGTTCAGTAAAACATCTGTAGGTACCCCCAAAAAAGGGAATTAGCAACACCGATGTGGTTCGAGCAAGAAACCATGTTTTTTGGCCAGTCGATATCCTTTTTCAGACTTTTGGTGAACAATTATCATTAAGTGTTTTGGTATCCCCTTTCCTTTTTTACCCTGTGGAATCATGCGAAGAGAATATTACACCAAATGCCAGATTTCTCTAAACTTTTGTTCTAATTGTCAATCCTTAGTTTTTCTATTCATTTAGATGCGTAAGTTCTCTCTGTTTAAATTTCTTGTTCATTTGAACAACAACAAAAAAAACAAAAAAAAACAGATGTTCCATAATCGTCTTCACCACAGATGAAACACTATTCCCTTTAGAAGTAGCCATGTTTCTTGGATATTATTCATTCTAATTTCTACGAAAATAGGGGGCCAGTTGCAATAGGTTATCGTACCTTGTCCTTTGATTAAAAGTTTTTTTTACCTTCTTTTAAAGTCAATTAGTAAATTGTGTAACTTCGTTTTCAAGCGCCTTCAAATAAACTATCATTGTTATTGAAGCGGCGGTGAGGACAATTTTAGAAATTCAAATTACCTAAATACCTCATGGCATTTCAATAGCTCATTGGAAAGCTAAAAAAACGTGTACTATTTGAAAATATGTGTCGTAAGTATAAAAGCTGATACAGTCTTGACTTTTATCAAGGTCAAAGGGCAACACTTAAAAACTCCTATTTCGTACTGAAGGAAGATACTATTTGTATTTTTCAAAACCAATTACACATTAAATAAAGTATATAAGTAGTATTATGTATCAATACTTCAGTTAATACCAGATGTTTTTCGATATTTTTGCATGACGTCATATCAACGTTTTATTGAATTTTTTGAAAGATAATACGTTTTATAAGGTAGCAATACACAGTAAGAAGTTTTGTTTCGCATTTTGGCCCGGTGGATTTTTCAATAGGAAAGTTATTGTGTAATAAAATTCATTTTTAGACAGCTGAGTACTAATTTAGCCTTAAAAGACGGTTTATAAGAGCATGAAGATTAATTTCACATGTTATATGGGCTATTTTCTGCTTGACAATCCGTATTTTAATAGCTAGACCGGCCATCGGTCCAAAAATTAATGTAATGTTTACAAACACTTTTTTTCTACACGAAGTTTTTGACGCAATTTAAAAAAAAAATGAGATGAAAGACATATGATTTTCAATGAATTTACTGAATGACTGTATATGTACACAGTTTCAGAAAAGGTATTACTTCAAGCGATTAAAATTCTACTTTTATTCAAACTTTCGGGAAATATGTGACATCTTTTCCCCCCTTTTTGCAATTTTTTATAACAAATAAATACAAATTGTTGCCATGGATACACCCAAAAGAAATATATTTTACCATTTTACATACTTGATATAAAATCTATGGAAGATTCTGATTACATACATATGCACATATATGACACAAACAGTACGCTTAATATTGGCAGAAAGCAATGAAAAGGGGATTGTAAAATTTATGAGGGCAAATTTTAATATTTTTTCCTAACTGTTTATTGCTACCTAAACCTTTTCAAAGCCTAATAAATAGTTACAGAATACTTTGATATTTGACCTCGACAAATAGTATTTCTGGAATACTTTAGAATACAAGTTTTTAAAGAATTTCCGCAATACATTGTTGATAATTCAAACGAAACTTGCAGTCATGTTAAATTTCATTTCCGTTTTTCAGGATTCGTCATGTCACTGAGTTTTTCTTAAAAGGTATTTTAACTGTTTTTCTTAAAAGGTATTTTAACTGTCTCAGTAAATGATAACCTCTTAGATGATGCCAGTTGCGTGAGCTATTGGAGTTATAACACGTTTAATGTTCATTCAACATAACTGCAATGAGTGCAAGCGTGTTATATAACAAATATAAAAATGAATCATGACCGTTTCCGTGTACATGAAACGTTAAAAAGTCATAATAAAGTTCAAAATAAGTCACAAAACAATGTCCATGATATTTAATCTGTGTCATCAGTTATGTGAGCTAAAAGGCCTGGATATTGTTGCAACTACCTACATTTTGACAAAAGCCAATATCAGTACAAATAAGACCCTGATCTTTGTAAACACATGCTGCCTGGCATGATTTTTCTCGCACACTAACAAATATGAAAGTCTTATGCCATTTGTCTCTTGGGGAAAACTGGCTCCAGCTTGTCATATTCACAATTTTCTAACCAAAGGCAAATGGTGCGTCATTACTTGTGTTGTCCTAATTTGCCGACACCCAAACGTTGCTTTGCAACATTTCATATAGTACGTGTTGTTAAAATACTGATTCAAAAGGCGTAGCTTTATACGATCTCTCTCTTTATCTATGTCAAATAATGTCTAAACAAATTTAAATTGTTGTGCAAGTCCTTAAATTTGTATTTCGAGTCGTATAAAGCAGTAACAAACACCATAGAAGCAACTACAGCACTGTCAAATCATCCTGTGTTGAAGCTACAAGAATAATGGTATCGTACTGAGGAGGTAGAATACTGACTCAACGATGCAAACAAAACCTGGAGGTGGAAACAACACTAAATTAAGCCATGCACGAACGACAGAATACCGGTGACAACTCGAAACAATGGCGTGAACTGGTATAACTCGTCTGTTATTCTTCATGCTGCCAATTCTATTTCTGCTTGGCGTTATTTGCGGCCTTTACATCGTCTCCAATAGTTGTATCGCTAGCGAATTCGTACCGATTATCAGGTTGTCTCCATGTTGATATCGTAAAATATCAGCTGCGAGACATAATATGAAGCTTTTTGTCGAGTAAGCGCAGCGAACGAGATCAAAAAGCCTTCATATTATGTCGAGCAGCTGATATTTTACAATATTAATATGCCGATAACCTGATAATCGATTTATCGGCTGTATTTGCGTCTTTTGGAAGTATTGTCTTAGTTTCACCAGCAACCGGAAGTTGACTTGATAAGTTCGGGTCAAACTTATCAACGTCGGTTCAAACATTATGACGTCCCCTGATATGTCCGGGTCAAAGTTATTAAGGCCAGGTCAACGCATTTGACGTCACAAAGCCGTGATATGGAGTTTTATTAAGAGCTGAGCAGATTGATATAGACAGTTGGACGACCGATAAAATGCTAGGTATAACGTTGTCCTTGTTGAGCAGAGAAAACAATTGCAGCCCTGTAGATGTTAGGTTAAAGACATTACAGTAAGACTTACTAATTTTACTTGATAAAAAAGACTGGTAGCGGGAGGGATTGTGCTTTATTTTTATATTTGAAGACATATTATTTTCAAACGGTGTAGTTGAGGTCCGGATCACGCATATACATTGTAAGTAACTGCTAATTGTCATTTGTTTATTTATGTATCATTGTCGTTTTGCTTGGTTTATTTTGTTGCCTGTCCTGTCATTTGACTTCTTTTGAACTGAGATTTACTGTGCATATTGCTGTGTGTTTCTTTATTTTACATAGGCTAGGAGTACAGGGGCGGATTTTTGTGTCTGTCCCAAGTAAAGAGGCTCTGGCCTTAGTAAGACTTTTTTTTTTTTGTTTTTTTTTTTTTTTGCTTTGTATATGGTGTTGCCTTCCTTTTTAGCCGAAGAATATGCTACTGATTTCAAATTTAGCTAACTCGAGCAGCTTTTATAAAACGACCTATAATTCCTAAATTCGATTAATTCAGTACCTGTATCATTACAGAATTCGTAAAAAAAACCCCGAACAAATCAACACGTCTCTTTGCTACAGAATTTATCAGACTATTTTGTCCAGATTCTGTTGATATAATAAGTATAACATCAACACCAGAATCACAGATAATGCATTTGTCAACACCAACACGAGCGGATCAAGCCATTTTATACAGGGGGGGGGGGGGGGGGGGTCCCAACCCCAGTATAAAAGTGGGGGTTCCAGCTATATGTCCCCATTCAAATGCATTGGTCGGCCAAAGAAGGTAGGTTCCAGCCTCCGGAACCCCCCAAGATCCGCCAATGACCAACTTCAACTCGCCTTTTGTTGACATCGGGCGGAGCAAGTTTTAAAGAAATAGTAAAATTGTCTATTTATGATAATTGTGTTGTTGTAATAGATCGTATCGGTCGAAAAACATTCCTCCCTGCCTTTGTTCCACGCCTAGTGCGGTGGTTTAGTTTAACAATGGACGTACTGTATTATCTAAGATTACTGGTAGCTATTGATAGCCTATTGTTGATAAAGTTCATATTCGATGCAAGTAAGACATCAAATTTATAATTTAGTTCAAACACAGATGTAACTTTGTGGGAGCTGCCAACAAGCGCTAACCACCAGTTTATATATTACTCACATGGAAGATGGAACAACCCACGTTTGCACGGTATTAAAAGTTGCTTGAGTAAATATTCGAACGCAGAAAATCTTTATGCAGGTCATAATTTAGGACGTTCTGGGTATCGTTGTTATTACTCAGAATACCGTCTGTACTAGTTAAAGTTTTGTATGAAAGATGACAGAACCTGTTCAACAGAATATATATATATATATATATATATATATATATATATATATATATATATATATATATATATATATATCCGTTTTAACACAATGTTTTCTTTATATCCAGTCCATTAAATGAATTTTAAAAGTTATTTACACTGTCGCTAACATAGCGAAGCTCATCCGTTGCGATCGAATATGTATAACTTATGACAAATTCCTTTTCTCTTTGATGCATTATAAAGCCATACAGCTTGACCTTCATGTAATTCGCGCTTTACTGCTTTCAAGTCAAAGTGACGTTTTTGATACTCAGAATTCTGCTTAAGATGTTAGATAGCAAGTACATGTGACTTTGACATATAGTGTCCTGTAATTCATATACATATTTATCTGTTTCAGGGGAAGTGGATTCATTTGGTCCATCAGGACGTGGAATAACAGCTTCCATAGGAAGACATATGTTTCTGCCAAACATCATCATGTTAGGGGTCTGTCCCTGTACTGGCGTGAACTGATGATCTGTATGCCATCATAACCTGTGGCAAAATCTCATTCCAGTTTCTCTGATCATTTTGACTATAAAATTTTAGCATGCTTAGCAGTTTTCTGTTAAATCTTACTACGCTTCCGTTGGACTGGGGTGTTGACTTGTACTTCTAATTTTGTCAATTGTAAGAAGATCACAAAGATCTTGGGACAGTTTTGCTTCAAAAGACCTTCCTTGATCAGAGTGGAGCTGTAGTGGTGATCCAAACCTACAAATAATTCATTCACGATGGTGCGGGCAATGGTCAGGATTTCCTGGTCTGGAATAGCATATGCTTCAGTCCATTTAGAAAAGCAGTCGCAAAGAACCAGAACATACCGGTTTTGTCGCTTTGTTAACGGAAGTGGACCAAGAATATCAATCGCAACTTGTTTCATAGGCTCGCCAACCATGTATTGACCCAATGGAGCCTTGTTTCGTTAGTGATTTCATAGCAGCACATTAGTCACATGCTTTGCAGTACCTTGTTATTGAGCTTCTCGTAGCTAGCCAGTAAAAGAAATGCTGGATCCTACTTTATATTTTATAATCTGGTCCTAAATTACCTGCAGATGGAATGTCATGGAAATACTTGAAGACTGTCTTTTGGTGTGATTTTGGTACCAGGAGCTTCAATTTGAAGTTGTCTACATCACCTTTATCAGAACAATAAAATTTTCTATAAAGCATGCCATTGTTTATTGTTAGCCTATCCAATTGTCGCCATATTGTTTTCTGGAATGATGTTCCTTTTGATACTTGGTCCCAGTCAGGTTTATTTTTTTTTTCTTGAAGATCATTGTGACATGTCTGGGTCTTCCAATTGGCATTGTCTGATGCTATCTGGGCCCCATCCATCTATGCAGTAGCCACTTGGTGTAGCACTAGACTGATTTCCTGTCTGACGTCTTGTACGTACTTGTCCTATTTCTATTCTTGATGTTGGCTCCTCATTTTCATGTAACTCCTGGTTAACAAAATCAGATTCTTCAAGTTGGATTTCATCTGTTTCATTGTCGCTTGTGTGGTTTACAGATTCTTGTCTCTCGCAATATTTACAAGGTCTCCTGGACAGAGCATCGGCATTTGAGTGTTTCTTTCCAGCCCTGTGTGTAACGGTCAAATTGTACGTTCCCAGTTCTTCGAGCCATTTGGCTGTTTGACCATTTGGTTTCTCTAGATTTTTCATCCATGATACAGCTGCGTTATCTGTGCGCAATAAAACCTCCTGGCCATACAGATAATGATGAAATGTCTTAAGTGCTATAATAACAGCAAGTAGCTCTTTTCGAGTTACACAGTATGCCTTTTCGTGTTTGTTCATAGATTTGCTCATGTATGCTATAACTCGTTCAAGACCATCTTGAATTTGTGACAAAACTGCTCCAACAGACTTATCACTTGCATCTGTGTCAAGTTTGAATGCAAATTTGGAAGAGGGTAGGCAAGCACAGGTGTACTTGTTAAAGCATTTTTCAACTGTTCAAATGCCTTTTGGCACTCTTCATTCCAAGCAAAACGGCTTTTCTTTTTCGCAAATTTTGTGCATTGGTCTTGCAATTGCTACAAATCCCTTAACAAATCGCCTATAGTAAGAGCAAAGTCCTAAAAAGCTGCTCACCTGTTTTGCAGATTTGGGGACTGGCCAGTCATCAATTGCTTTTGTTTTCTCTAGATCAGTGGAAATTCCCTCCTCGGACACGATATGCCAAAGGAACCTAACTTGTTTTTGAAAGAAAATGTATTTGGCAGGTTTCAATTTTAGATGTGCATTTTGTAGACGTATAAAGATTCTTTCTAGCCTCCCAAGACCCTCTTCAAATGTAGAACTTACTGATATGATGTCGTCCATGTAGAGTAATAGTTCTTTCCACTGAAGCCCTCTGAGAACATTTTCCATCAGACGCTCTAAGTAGATGGTGAATTTGCAAGGCCAAAGGGCATGACAGTAAATTGGTATAACCCTATAACTCACTTGTCAGAAAGGCGGTCTTTTCCTTGAATTCGAGAGCCATGCCAATTTGCCAAAATCCTGAATTTAGGTCCATTGATAAGAGGAATTTTTCCACAACGAGCGAGTCAAGGCACTCGTCTACTCTCGGAATCGGGTAGGAATATTTTTTTGTGACGTCATTCAAAATTCTGTAATCAACACAGCACCTAGGGCTGTCATTTTTCTTCATTACGAGGACTATATTTGATGCCCAAGGACTAGAAGATGGTTCAATGATTCCTTTGTCCAACATCCGATTGACTTCTAATTTTTCCATCTCTTGCTTTCCAAGTGGCATACGTCAAGATCTCTGCCTAAATGGTATTGTATTTCCTGTTTTAATTCTATGTGTTACACGGTCTGTCCTCCCTATGTCATCATCTGTCCTTGAAAAGACATTTTGGTACTGTGAAAGGAGTCTGGAGAATTTTTGTCTTTGGTCCTCATTTATATAAGTTGAACTCCTTTTTAATAAGTCAGTAAGATGTTCTGGTATTTCTTCATTAGCTGTAAAGCAATCTTTCTGTAATTTCTTGACCCAAATTTAGTTCCAATGTGATTGATCCAATGGCAAAAAATTCATTGCCCTTAACGTCAAATATTTCGAACTTGTTTGGTACTAAAGAACACCAAACATTTGAAGGCAATTTTTCGTAAACATCAATAGATAGTATTGATGCTGTTGAACCACTGTCAATTAAAAACTTGACAGGAAACCCAGAAATTAATCCGTTGGTATAAAACACGTTATCGCAAATATCATCTGTTTCTCCTATATGTCCGATCCGGGCATGTTTTTCTGCCTTCATATCAGACCTTTTATCTTCTATCACTAACTCACCTATTGAGCCAGCGTTCTGTCGTTTAACTGGTTGTTATTAAAAGAGGTATTCTGTCTTTGGTTGCCCTGGAAGTTCCCGCTTGCTCTTTGGTTGTTTTTGTGTGGACAGTTCCTCATAAAATGGTCTGGTGAGTTACAACTGTAACATCTGCCAGTATTTGCCCTCTTTGTGTCCGACTTCCGGGGCCTTGTTCCAGCTTTGCTATCCTATCTTGTAAAGCCTGCAAATTGCTATGATAATCTTTTTCACTCATGTGTCCTTCGATGTCCTTTGACTCCACAGCTCTGATTGTTGACTTCTTTTTGTCTTGATCCCCCAGTATTGACTCATACCTCTCTATTACATTGACAACGTCTGCTATTGTTTGGCATTCCTTGTCAATGCTGCGACATTTCATTTCCACAGTTATTACCTTGAACAACTGGTTTAATGCAAGAGACTCCTGCGCTGCTAAGTCACGGTCATAGTACGCCTTTTGCGCTAGTTGCCTTGTGTCATCCTCCATCTCCGCTATGCTTTCCCCTGGCATGCGCCTACGCATCTCTAACTTTGAGACCCAACGATTTTTGTGTTTTGAACTCCCAAACCTCAGATCTAACTTTTGTGTTAGCATTTGGTATGTGCACCTATCGCCAGGAGACAAACTCATGTAATATGTCCTTGTTTGACCCCTCAAGCTAGCTGCCAAAAACAACAGTTTTGTACGGTTTCCCGATTGTCCCAATTCAGCGCAGTCCTCAAAATGCGACAAGTATTCCTCCCTACAATCCTTACCAGATCAGGGTTAAGTGTTACCTTTGGTGGGCCAATTGGTTGCATGTTATGATTATCCCTATCATTCCTATCGTCAAAATCCTGTCTCTGATATTCATCCCGTCCTTTAGGTCTCTGATCTACTTCATCACCATGACCTTGTAAAATCGATTCTCTATCAAAGTCGTCATTGTCATCAGTGTGTATTTGATCCCCTTGTCCTAAGTCATCTAAATCCCTTTCCCTACGGAAATTTATTTCAGGGTCTGGGGAGTTCCTACCAGCATCAGCCATATTCTAAATAAAGACTTTTAATTTTATTGTTTCATATTTTATAGTTACAATACATTTTTGTATAGTAAATCCACCACGTCGGGCGTAAACCACGTTTTTAGTTGACAGGTTATTCCAAGGTTCGTAACCTGGATGCTAATTAGAATTTTAGCATCCCACTTCTGACACCACATTGTAAGCCACCCGAGAGCATCCTGTCATATACTCTGTAGTTTACTTTAATAACACTTAAAAACAGAATGTGACTCCTCTAGCAACTCTACATTTTTATCAAACCTCCAAATTACTTGTCAGGTATGGTCTTCGGAATGTTTAATA
Source organism: Mytilus edulis (assembly GCF_963676685.1). Lineage (NCBI taxonomy): Eukaryota > Metazoa > Mollusca > Bivalvia > Mytilida > Mytilidae > Mytilus > Mytilus edulis. The sequence continues at coordinate 13,026 of NW_027268825.1, forward strand.
TGTATGTATTGAGCGATCCCTTGTATTCGAGTGTTACTAAGCTAATTTTGTTCCTAACGGCTGTCCATGGTTTTTATGTTTGACCGAGCGTCCTCCGACATCTATTGTTTTCATCAGTGTAAATTCATGTACTTTATGTATGTATCCAAGTTCAATAAAATAAAGTTATCTTTTCTATATTAACAGTTTTATTTGCTCACTGTTAAAAATATGTAACATTATAACATCGAAAAACTATATAAATAAACAATAGCGTTCAAGTGTACTGAATCATAAATCCTAAAATACATATGTGTGGTGTCCGACGTGGTGGGAGATAGCTTACTGTACAAAAGACGGCTAATTAAAGATAATTAAACTTCATTATGTTATCCTTATTCTCACCTAAAGGTTATTACTGCTTTATTGGTAAATTTGTTTGTTCTAAGTTTGAACTTGCCGCCAGCAAAACTTTGCGATATCTGCCAATGCTGAGTGCTCGCGCGTTTATATACTAAATTGTAATTGTCACGTGACATACTTATCCAATGGAAACTTGTCCTTTCCGGGAAGCCGGAACTATAAAAATTTCAGATAATGAAAAATATAATATACATATCATCTTTTGTTGTCCGAAGACGGTCCTTAGACATAAAATATTAAAACAAAGATATAGCATCTTAAATATCGATAAAGAAGCTTGAAATAAACAATCGGACACCACTGCGCGCGCATTGATTTAGCAGACGATCTGCGTTAGTACATAATAAGTAAAAAAAACATACAACATTTCAACCATCTAAATATTTAAAATATATTTGTCCGGCAGGGTATACTTATAAAATATCTTATCTGTGGTATTAAAAATACAATATTAGATCAATTGTCCTAGGGACGAATTGGTATTTAAAGACATTAAAAAACACATGTTTCTGTCCCCACAAAATGGCAGACGACAAAGTCTCCGTAAATAAAGGCAACAGTAGTATACCGCTGTTCAAAATTCATAAATCGATAGAGAAAAAAACAAATCGTGGTTACAAACTAAAACTGAGGAAAACGTATCAGATATAAGAGAACAACGACACAACACAGAAACGTAACACACAGATAAACGAACTATAATGTAACAATGGCCATTTTTGACTTGGTACAGGGCATTTTATGGAAAAATGGTGTGTTGAACCTGGTTTTGTGGTATCAGAACACTCATGGGGTGTTCCCAGTGGAATGCTTGTATTTATATTGACTTTATAGAGGTTCTAAGAGGGAATTTCAGTTTTTAGGTCATTTCTCAGAACAATTTTTCATGACAATTGTAAGGCAGCAACCATTTGATTTTCTGGGGGGGGGGGGGGGGGGGGGGGGGGGGGGGCTATGGTTTTTTTTTCTGTACAAACTTTTTTTTTTCGCGACAAGTCGAAAACAATTTTTTTTCAATTTTAGCATAACATATAGTGGCAGCTGCTTGACTTTGATATATATGATTATATATAATCCTCCCGCTTTAATTGCAGTGTTAATAACAACATTAAAATTACACGACAGGGTTACAATAAATAAACAGATAAATGGGAGAAAATATAGAACAGGGAAACAAACGAATAATAGCCATCCAAAAGTAACAGGTAAAAAAACATTTTTATACACCAGACGTCCACACAAATCTATGCTCGGATGTAAAAAGTTTGAAAGCCATAACAACTACCAAGTTGAAGATCGCAGAGGACCAAAAGTTCCAAAAAGTTGTGAAGCCAGGGTTATCCGCATGGGACAAAATGTCATTATTATCAAGAATAATACATAGTTTTGCAAACAGTAAATTTTATAAAATGACTATATAATAGATATACATGATTAAACTGACGTGGTGACTAGCTATAGAATAAAAAACGAATAAATTACAAAATCACAGCCCTGTTAGCCATAGTCAATGCAACGCCCAAAGTGACATCACATATAAATTTCTAAAACGTGTTCCGAAAATTAAGAGAATTTGGATGAAATTCAAGATTAGATTTGTATGACTCATCTAACTTATATTAATAACAGTGAAAATTATAATACTAATTAATATTTAATTGAAGTAGTAATTAGATAATTAATTGAATTATCTAGCTTTGTGGTTGTTTCTTCTGATCAAACTGCAAACCAAATATATAGTTTAAATTTCGTTGATCCAAAATTAAATCTATCAAATGAACTGGATAAGTAGTTATCCCCCAATACAACTACAAACGTTAAAACATTTGAAAAAATCCGATTACAGCAAACACAACATCAAAACCCAACAAACTAGTTTGGGATGGATAAGTACCGTGCCACGTCTTAAATCAATACGAATGCACACTCAGAAAAACAGTCACATTCGGGAACAAGTCACGTTTGGTAATAAAAAGATCAGACGACGTAATGACAAACCACAATCTAACACGTGGTAAAAATGCCCATAGTTAGTTTGGACAAAGATACATCGTATGGATCAACCAATTCGTGATGGTGTCCGTAAAATTTACGTAGTTTCATTTTTAATCTGTCCTCCTCATAACTTTGTTGGAGCAGTTTCTGCGTTAGGAGCAAACTCCTGTATATAAAGTCCGTATAGTGTGAACATGCACGAGAATAACGTATTAATTGAGATATGTAAACACCATACGAAGAGGCAGAGGGTATGTTACTGCTGAGAAATGGGAAATTTATAATTGGGAAGTTGAAATCGTCCCGTTTATCATAGATTTTCGTGTGAAGTCGTCCATCTGTGTCAATATTGAGGAAAAGATCAAGGTATGAAGCAGTCCTTCTAGTATCAGTAGTATCCTTAATTTCAAGTTCGCTGGGATATATGAGATGCAAGTATTGGCTGAAATATGGGTTATTCAGTGATAGGACATCATCAATATATCTGAAAGTGAAATTAAAGGATTTTGCAAGGTGCTTTTTCTGTTTGTCTTTTTGAAGAGATTGAATGAATTCTGCTTCATACGAGTACAAAAACAAATCGGCTAATAGGGGTGCACAATTAGTACCCATTGGAATACCGATTGTCTGTTGAAATATGAGTCCTCAAAACTCAACAATTGTCGATCAAAAAGTCCAGCATTTTGATAATATCATCTTCAGTATATATTTTCTGGTAGATTCAGTGAAGTTCTTCACAAAATATGAATTATTGTAACCCAAAACAAGAAATTTGTGATCGAAGATTAAGCAGTAGATCTTTCGAATTTTTGAGAATCCACATCTGGTTAACACCACTGGTAGAATATATTTCATCACAATATTTTTGAAGCCCATCTTTAACTGTAGAAAGAATATTAGTCAGTATTTTAGAAAGATGTTTAGTCTAACATTTTGACGATCCAGCTATGTATCGTTCTTTATATGGAGTTTTGTGTAGTTTTGGTATCCAGTATAATGATGGTAAATTTTCTTCGTTTTCTTTGATGTTGATACCAAAAGAAAGAAGGACAGATTTGTGATTTTGTAAAATCTCGTCCTTGGTAAATGATGTTAAGGAATATGTAGAATTACCATTTGTTCTATTTATTCCAAGCTCTGTTGTAAGACATTGCAAATAATGGTTTTTACATATGAAGACAATATTATTAGAGGCTTTATCTGCTGGAACAACGACATATTTGTCATACAAAGAGGATAAAGCATCCACAACATCCGGATTCTTGAAAGGATTAGTAACTCTTGTGCTCATAGTACATCATAACTTTTGAATGCGCTTCTGAATGCACGATCGAATAGCTTTGATCCATTCAGACAAAATGTCCAGTTATGATTCGTCTGGTTCGCGCTTTACCCATGTTCTCGCATAGTCCTCAACTGCATCCATCAGTAACTTGAAGTTCATTGGTAACGATGACAAGGTCACCAGTAACAGCATGACCAGCTGGACTATAATTGTATTGTGACGATGCACATGAGCAATCCGGAGGCTTGGATTTCACATCTTTGAGGTTAAAGGCCTCTAAACCCTCTTGTGGTTGAAAATCTCGGATGCAATAGACTTGGTGTAAGTATAAGAAATAACAGGTGTAGCTTTATTTTTGAAGTAAACAGGTATAGTTTTTGAACAGATTTCTGATGGGAAATATTGCTAATATTTACAGCATCTAAACCTTTATTGGCAAATTCTATCTTAGAAAAATTACGTTTTTCCTCATTTTTGGATGTAGTCGATACTGGTTTGAATAGTCTATGGTAAGCAATGCCCATGATTATTGCAACTAATCTATGCACAACAGAACGAGAATCAGTAACGGAAGTATTTTGGGCCTCTTGAAATCGTAAAAAAGGTTTTGACAATGAAATTGAGTATATATAATTTAGATCTGATATTCTGGATTCCTAAAGGTTTTTATACGCCCGTCGTCTTTTAGACGGGACGTATTATGGTATACCGTTGTCCGTCCGTCCGTCGTCCACACTTCGGACAATAACTCAAAAACACTTTCACCAATTTGCATGAAACTTTGGTGAATTGTTTATATCTATTGACGTAAGCTCCCTTTCGATTTTTTTTTAATTTTAGATTTTAAGTTTTGGATTTATGGGGCTTTATTCATAAAAAAGGGGGGATTTTCAACACTTCGGACAATAACTCAAAAAGGCTTTCATCAATGTCCACGAAACTTTGGTGAATTGTTTATATCTATTGATGTAAGCTCCCTTTCAATTTTTATAAATTTCAGATTTTAAGTTTTGAATTTATGGGGCTTTATTCATAAAAAGGGGGATTTTCAACACTTCGGACAATAACTCAAAAAGGCTTTCACCAATTTCCATGAAACTTTGGTGAATTGTTTATATCTATTGATGTAAGCTCCCTTTCAATTTTTATAAATTTCAGATTTTAAGTTTTGGATTTATGGGGCTTTATTCATAAAAAAGGGGGGATTTTCAACACTTCGGACAATAACTCAAAAAGGCTTTCATCAATGTCCACGAAACTTTGGTGAATTGTTTATATCTATTGATGTAAGCTCCCTTTCAATTTTTATAAATTTCAGATTTTAAGTTTTGAATTTATGGGGCTTTATTCATAAAAAAGGGGGATTTTCTACACTTCGGACGATAACTCAAAAATGCTTTCACCAATTTCCATGAAACTTTGGTGAATTGTTTATATCTATTGATGTAAGCTCCCTTTCAATTTTTATAAATTTCAGATTTTAAGTTTTGGATTGATGGGGCTTTATTCATAAAAAAGGGGGATTTTCAACACTTCGGACAATAACTCAAAAAGGCTTTCACCAATGTCCATGAAACTTTGGTGAATTGTTTATATCTATTGATGTAAGCTCCCTTTCAATTTTTATAAATTTCAGATTTTAAGTTTTGAATTTATGGGGCTTTATTCATAAAAAAAGGGGGGATTTTCAACACTTCGGACAATAACTCAAAAAGGCTTTCATCAATGTCCACGAAACTTTGGTGAATTGTTTATATCTATTGATGTAAGCTCCCTTTCAATTTTTATACATTTCAGATTTTAAGTTTTGAATTTATGGTGCTTTATTCATAAAAAGGGGGATTTTCAACACTTCGGACAATAACTCAAAAAGGCTTTCACCAATGTCCATGAAACTTTGGTGAATTGTTTATATCTATTGAAGTAAGCTCCCTTTCAATTTTATAAATTTCAGATTTACATTTCCGTGTTATGAATTTTTATGCTTAAAAAAGGGGGGATTTTCCAATTTTGGAACAATAACTTACACTTTCACAAAACTTTTATGCAACTTTGATAAATTGTTTATATCTATTGACATAAGCTCCCTTTCCATTTTTATAAATTTTAGATTTTACGTTTTCTTAAGTAATGAATTTTTATACTTAAAAAAGGGGGATTTTATGGAACTTTGGTGAATATATTAATATACGTTAACAGACTATCAATTTTCACGGTGTGCATAGCGGTTGGTATATATTTTCTGTGACCATGACTTCTATTACGTCGAGCAGAAATATTGAATAATTGTAATGTATTGACAGTACTACACCTGGGACTAGACAAAAACCTACACCATCAATCTTGTCATTGCATCCATAGGAAATGGCTGTTCCAAGCTCTCTTATCCAAAAGTTTTCTCTTTGTAAACGATATGGTGTACTCAATATGGGGTCATTTGTTGAATGATATATTTTCTATACTTTCATTGAAACAATAGAATGTAACACATAAACAAACGACAACCACTGAATTACAGGCTCCTGACTTGGGACGGGCACATACTTAAATAATGTGGCGGGGTTAAACATGTTAGCGGGACCCCCCCAATCTGAGACAGTGGTATAACAGTACAACATAAGAACGAACTATAAAAATCAGTTGAAAAAGGCTTAACTCATCAGATGGACAAAAATACAAGTGAACGTGGCCGGGTACTTGTACATCCCGACAAAAAAAGACACTAGGAACAGATCTGAGAGTACTCGAAGTTATCTGACTGCTAGAATATTTACTTGAATGTAAAATAAATCAAACACACCTGAAAAGCAACCGAACGCTACAATGCTATTTACTTTCTTGGTTAAATTCAACATAAACAAATAAAAAAAAACATAAAAGCTTCGGAAATTTTAAAATGAACAAGAAATCAGCTTGATAATGACTACAAATAAACTTTGCTAAATCTCATAATCTGGACAAATGATTGGGACCCACAACAATGTCGGTTTATATTTGACAAATATGCGGACTCGAAATCCGGATAAAAGCAGATATTTAGCCAAATTTGTATCTTTTTACGAATAAAATTTAAAAAGTAAATAGAGTCGATTGAAGAATTATACGGACGCTTTATTGTTCTATCTTTAAAACACACCTATACTGCACGTGGAAATAATGCTAGTGCTATTATTTACTGTTTTCTGATGCATTTTACTTTACAGATGGAAATACTTGAAATGCCTTTATAGTGTGTGAGGTTCAATAATAACTGTATTTATCAATTTCGTTAACAAATTACTTTTAGAATGTGTTAGTTATGAGGTTTGTCTACCGAATCAGCAGTTGGGGTATTCGTTGCAAGTTGGGTAACATCAATTAATTGTACCACATTTCATATTTACGAGAAACATGTTTCTGAACCTGAGTAAATGATAGACAATTTAACACATTAAATTTCCATGAGGTATTTAGGTAATTCAAACTTGTTTACTAGGAGACTTTTACAGCATTTGCCGCTCCTCTATATTAAGGTGAAACAATTATAAATTAACTTGGATCTAATGCATATCAAAGTTAATAAATACCATGAAAATGACAATTAACTGAACCATGTCAAGCGCTTAACCAAACCACATTAATTCCGAACTTTTGGTTATCATGCGTTAATTTCTTCGAACAATAATTTAAATCTAGATCGTTTGACTTACAATGTCAAACATGTAATTTACGTTTTATTTACTCATTTGAAAAGAACATAGGGAATCGTTCTAGGGAGTAACCTAACTGATCCATGACCAACTAAACAAAATTACGACAAAATCACTGTACTAAACGCTGATCGGTATGATGACATTGCTACCAGTGTAAAAGGTATAATATTTGTACAACTGAAAAATCATCAAATCTTTATGATTTTCGTTCATTATATTGAACTTTTCCCAATTTATCATTATCATGATTATGCGTATTTACAGAGTAAATTTGAAAACGGTCCTTCTGAACGACAAAATATTATTACACATATTATTTTGTCGTTCAGAAGGACCGTTTTCAAATCTAGATATATAGATTCTATAATATGATAATTACATTTTAAATAACGTACTAAATGATAACTTGAGTAAATTTAAAAAAAAATGATATATGTTCGATCTTGAAAAAAATATCTACATCAAATTTTCGAAAACAACGCCTTTACTGTCACCGTTTTAATAAATAAAAAAATGTAAATGAAGTGTTGGGGTCTGTTTTATACATTATTTCAAATTTCAGGTGTAAGTTATTTATTTTCATGGCCTATTAACATAGTGGTACAGCTGTTTCCAGAGGGTAATTGATTGGAAATGACAACGTGTTGTACTTGTTTCAATATCTTTACAATAATATTATTTCTACACAGTTTTGTTATTTTCAAATCATTAATTACACTTAAAACCAAATCATATTTATAGTCATAATTATATGGCATTACTTTTCAAATTTGAAGTAAACTTACTTTTTTGAGCAGTTAACATCCTTATCTAAATATTTTCCTAAATGGTGTATGGATGACATCAGGCTTGTATTACAGATGACGTCCATATCCAATGCATCAAACTTTGGATCGTTGGCAAACTGTATATAAGATTTTTCTTCATACTGGACAAATATCTGATGATAAAAAAAGTAGTTTTTGGTGAACTTATATTGGTTTGTTCAAATTAAAGTTTTAATGTATTAAAAGAGATCACGCGATATTAATTGCTGGATATACTTGTCCAACATTTTGGGAAAATATGTTTTTTACTCCTGATCATGATACGCTTATAGTGCTATGATTAAAAGTTATTTGTGGATGTTTTGTGTGTGTGTGTGTGTGTTTTAAATGTTTTTTTTGGGTGGTGGTGTATAGGAAAGTGACATATGAGTTTAACTAGACGTCTTTTGGTTCGTTCAAATGTGCGTTTGCTTTCTCATTGATTTTTATTCTCACATCTCCTTTTACTCATACTTTGGTTACATTAATTTTGTATATCGTTAAATTGAAAATAAGGAAGATGAGTAATTATTCTCTTTTCTTTACTTAATGTTCTTGAACCTTTTTTATCAAACATTCTAGAAATGCTATTAAATGTAGGTGTAAGTGGGCTGAGTTATCATTGAGTTTTTAGCCTACACAAATTCCATATAAATATTTCTGACCAACTTCACTAGCCAAGGGTTAAGATTCAGTTCCCTCCTCTCCACCAATGGCGGATAAGGTAGAATTTCGAATGCATGAGATAATGATTTCCATTGGTCGTAGTTGTAACTGGCTGGATCCAATCAAAAAACACTTTTAAGGTGACAATGTAAATGTAGAAAATCAGCTAATTAAAGTTCATTGGTATGTTTCCCTAGATAATGTTGCAATGTGACCGTATGTTTTTGTTTCCTCCATCACGCAATTTGTAAACGCTAGACACACCCATCTTACCCCAAACTGAAGAGTGTTTAAGAATTGCAATTGGTCAAGAATGTATTTGAAATGGGTGTTACTTTTGTCTATCAGTGGATGGCGCAGCATTGTAATCACAAACGTTGGATCGATCTGTCACGGGTTGAAAGGAGGGGACTGGATCGTAACCCTTGGCTATGAAATAAATCATATTCATAAAGATCAAAACAATAAGAGTCTTAAACTCTTGAACCTGTATTTGATAGACACAATTCTACTGTTTGTAACGTGAAACAAGAATTATGCTTGTAGGTTTGATATAAAGGATTTTTTTGAGAGTTTAAATAACAAGCAATCATCATGTTAATATTCGGGAAAACACAAAGCTGGTGTTGCTATAGTGAAAAAACTAAGCCGGTGACCCCTAATTTTTTTCATCTTATTTTGTTCCTCAAATCATGAAATACCTTCACATAAAAGTTTAGGGAAAAATCATTGGCAGAACTAAATAGGCTGTTTGGTATTTGAGAAAGTTTTGGAGACTTCTTCCTCTATTTCGTATATGGGACGATGTGTCTTAGAACGGAGAAATATAAGACAGGAAAGGGGACCTATTTAATCAATTTATATTGCATATTTGCAAGTCAAAACGAAACGAAGAGTTCTATTTAGATATTGGTGTTTCTAGGAACATAGCTACATGCAAGGATGACAAAATGCTTCACTTTTTTACAAAATGTTTGGCATGTTGCTTTATTAATTTCAATAAGAACATGAAATAAGAACACGAAAGGACTTGTTAAACATCCTTCAATTCATCATTGCATTTGTCTTAAATTTTCAAAAGGCAAATGAGTGGAATGCTCATCAATAAAGGAGGAAGAACGGTAAAAAATTATAAAAAAAATAGTCCATTACATAATGCAATGTCCATCATTCTAACGCTCATCTATAAACGTATATATATGTTGATTACTATTGTGCAGTGTTTTCCGCGACCAACGGGGAATGCATCTTGCTGAAAGTTATAAATGAAAGCCAAAATATATTGTTACGGTTTTGTTACTCTTAATTACTCATTTTAATCATTTCTTTTTGGGTCAATGTTCGTTATATTGTGTAATGAATAGTAAATACTATTATATTGGGACGAAGTCCCCTATTACAGTAGAAATTCAATAAAAAAAAATAATAGAAAAAAAAATTGGGAAAATTGGGAAAATTTTTCATTGTACTAAGGGTGCAATCAACAGTTTTTTTCTATGACGTCACATTTTGAG
>NW_027268826.1:0-51963 GCF_963676685.1 Mytilus edulis
ACTATTTTAAGACTTTGTCTCATATTTTATACCCTTGTTATGGGATATGCTTGTTTTGCATATGAAATTCTTTAAAACGGAATATTTTTTTATTTTAATTGAAAAAAATAATATTTTTAATTTATTTTTAAACAAATTTTGGTTTCAACTAGATTTCCATACAAAGAATGAATTTATCTATCTTATGCAATTTACAGAATGTTAATATCTCTTGAAATAAAAAAGTTTTGATGATTTTTAGCATATTTTCTTCATGAATTTAAGATTTTCTACGATCAATTTTCTGGTATTTGAGATGTTATAGATAAGGATCTATAATTCTTTAACTGTTTGATAAATTTTTTTGAAACTTTGCATAATAACTCCTGAGATGTATATCTTTATTTTAAAAGTGCAGTTTTAAGTCTGGGGAAAAAAATAAAGTCTGACAGGAATAGGATCCCAGTTAGGGCAACCAGTCCAGTACCCACGAATGTAGTTCTTAAAATAAATATATAACTTTTGTTATAAATTGTGTAGTGTTATTATTTCACTAGTTCTGTAACTGAATGTAGATTTATTTGAAAGGGTAGGCTTTCTAGTTTGAATTTCTGTAAAAATTTTGATTGATTTAAATGTAATCTGACGTCAGTACATAGAGTAAATTGCCTAAATTCTAGCCTTTATTCTTTCCCGGAAGTAGACAGACTGACCCTGTTGTCAATAAAAACAAAATTTTGCAACGGAATGCCGGTCATGAGGCACTGAGATTGTACTTAGACACTTCAAAATGAATGCCTAACATGAACCAGAAGTCCCAAGGTGGCTATCAAAATTATTTATTGAACAGGACCCTATGTATTTACTATGATTTTCAATGCGTTCCAATGGGGCAAATAATTGGGTCCCCGTTCCTGTCAGAGAGCATGTTTTGAACACTTCAATCTGCAATTGTAAGCTCATTTTTGAAGTTTCATGGATGAAATTTGGCTACAGACTTCAAATTCAATAAGGAAAGCCATGATGTAATTATTTTTAAAATTTGAATTAAACTTTTTAAATTAAATTGAAATTTAAATTTATGAAATTTAAAAAAGTTTGTTTTTCAATTTAAAGTTTAAAAAAAGGGCACAGAAAGGTCATTTTGTCTGTATTATGTATTCCTACACTTGTAAGTTAAAATGGAGGGATTTTTGAAAAATATCAGCAAACAGTATTAGAAAGAGCCACAGGGAAAGAAATAATAAATGTGTTATATGGGATCAGGGGGACAGTGAAAGATGAAAAATATGGGCTTATTTCTTTCTAGTATCTTATTTCTGGGACCTGAAAAAAGAAAAAAATCCCATAGTTTCAGTTTTAGGTCTTTTAATAAGTTTTTGATAAATTGTGGCTATTAGATAAATTATTTAAGTGCCAAGGTTCAGCTTTGAAAGTTGTGTGCGAATCCAGCTCACATTTATTTAGAGCCGCATCACACACATAACCACATATTATTGTGTAAACTCAGAAAGACTTGCCAGGGACTCTCTAATTTTACATTTTTTGGAAGATATTTAAGGGGTAGGGCTATAATATAGCTTATTAAAGCAATTTAAACTGAAGTGTACAACAATTTTAGACTCCCTTTTAAAGATTTTGATGGTCCTTAAAAGGACCGTTAATTTTATCTGTATCTATTTCAGCAGTAGATGAATGGGGCTATATCTTCCTTGGTTTTAGAACTTTTGAACATCAGCTTCTGGTTAAGGAAACACTTAGTGCTCTTTTAATAGTTTCACTGTTTGAATTTCATTTTCATTAATGCTTCTTTCCTAAGTTTCATTTTTAAAAGTTCCTGGTATTAATAACTTGTCTTTGTTATCTATATTCAGGTTGGTGAACTTGGACTAAAGTACATGGATCTCAGCCACCAACCGTTTCAGTGTCCACGAGAACACATATATGAACTAGTGGGACATTCAGACCAGTTCAAAGTACAACAGCGCACAGTAGCATTAAGCGGTCAGGAAGATCAAGGATTGCCCTCCACATCTGTTAAACTATAGGAGGTGCTGTTTGACTGGTTTTAGCTACAAGTGAGAACTTCTCTGCATCTAGCCTCTTATATTGTATTTTAAATGAACTTATCAGACTATTTAAAGACTTTGTCTCATATTTTATACCCTTGTTATGGGATATGCTTGTTTTGCATATGAAATTCTTTAAAACGGAATATTTTTTTATTTTAATTGAAAAAAAATAATATTTTTAATTTATTTTTAAACAAATTTTGGTTTCAACTAGATTTCCATACAAAGAATGAATTTATCTATCTTATGCAATTTACAGAATGTTAATATCTCTTGAAATAAAAAAGTTTTGATGATTTTTAGCATATTTTCTTCATGAATTTAAGATTTTCTACGATCAATTTTCTGGTATTTGAGATGTTATAGATAAGGATCTATAATTCTTTAACTGTTTGATAAATTTTTTTGAAACTTTGCATAATAACTCCTGAGATGTATATCTTTATTTTAAAAGTGCAGTTTTAAGTCTGGGGAAAAAAATAAAGTCTGACAGAGAGCATGTTTTGAACACTTCAATCTGCAATTGTAAGCTCATTTTTGAAGTTTCATGGATGAAATTTGGCTACAGACTTCAAAATTCAATAAGGAAAGCCATGATGTAATTATTTTAAAAATTTGAATTAAACTTTTTAAATTAAATTGAAATTTAAATTTATGAAATTTAAAAAAGTTTGTTTTTCAATTTAAAGTTTAAAAAAAGGGCACAGAAAGGTCATTTTGTCTGTATTATGTATTCCTACACTTGTAAGTTAAAATGGAGGGATTTTTGAAAAATATCAGCAAACAGTATTAGAAAGAGCCACAGGGAAAGAAATAATAAATGTGTTATATGGGATCAGGGGACAGTGAAAGATGAAAAATATGGGCTTATTTCTTTCTAGTATCTTATTTCTGGGACCTGAAAAAAGAAAAAAATCCCATAGTTTCAGTTTTAGGTCTTTTAATAAGTTTTTGATAAATTGTGGCTATTAGATAAATTATTTAAGTGCCAAGGTTCAGCTTTGAAAGTTGTGTGCGAATCCAGCTCACATTTATTTAGAGCCGCATCACACACATAACCACATATTATTGTGTAAACTCAGAAAGACTTGCCAGGGACTCTCTAATTTTACATTTTTTGGAAGATATTTAAGGGGTAGGGCTATAATATAGCTTATTAAAGCAATTTAAACTGAAGTGTACAACAATTTTAGACTCCCTTTTAAAGATTTTGATGGTCCTTAAAAGGACCGTTAATTTTATCTGTATCTATTTCAGCAGTAGATGAATGGGGCTATATCTTCCTTGGTTTTAGAACTTTTGAACATCAGCTTCTGGTTAAGGAAACACTTAGTGCTCTTTTAATAGTTTCACTGTTTGAATTTCATTTTCATTAATGCTTCTTTCCTAAGTTTCATTTTTAAAAGTTCCTGGTATTAATAACTTGTCTTTGTTATCTATATTCAGGTTGGTGAACTTGGACTAAAGTACATGGATCTCAGCCACCAACCGTTTCAGTGTCCACGAGAACACATATATGAACTAGTGGGACATTCAGACCAGTTCAAAGTACAACAGCGCACAGTAGCATTAAGCGGTCAGGAAGATCAAGGATTGCCCTCCACATCTGTTAAACTATAGGAGGTGCTGTTTGACTGGTTTTAGCTACAAGTGAGAACTTCTCTGCATCTAGCCTCTTATATTGTATTTTAAATGAACTTATCAGACTATTTAAAGACTTTGTCTCATATTTTATACCCTTGTTATGGGATATGCTTGTTTTGCATATGAAATTCTTTAAAACGGAATATTTTTTTATTTTAATTGAAAAAAAATAATATTTTTAATTTATTTTTAAACAAATTTTGGTTTCAACTAGATTTCCATACAAAGAATGAATTTATCTATCTTATGCAATTTACAGAATGTTAATATCTCTTGAAATAAAAAAGTTTTGATGATTTTTAGCATATTTTCTTCATGAATTTAAGATTTTCTACGATCAATTTTCTGGTATTTGAGATGTTATAGATAAGGATCTATAATTCTTTAACTGTTTGATAAATTTTTTTGAAACTTTGCATAATAACTCCTGAGATGTATATCTTTATTTTAAAAGTGCAGTTTTAAGTCTGGGGAAAAAAATAAAGTCTGACAGGAATAGGATCCCAGTTAGGGCAACCAGTCCAGTACCCACGAATGTAGTTCTTAAAATAAATATATAACTTTTGTTATAAATTGTGTAGTGTTATTATTTCACTAGTTCTGTAACTGAATGTAGATTTATTTGAAAGGGTAGGCTTTCTAGTTTGAATTTCTGTAAAAATTTTGATTGATTTAAATGTAATCTGACGTCAGTACATAGAGTAAATTGCCTAAATTCTAGCCTTTATTCTTTCCCGGAAGTAGACAGACTGACCCTGTTGTCAATAAAAACAAAATTTTGCAACGGAATGCCGGTCATGAGGCACTGAGATTGTACTTAGACACTTCAAAATGAATGCCTAACATGAACCAGAAGTCCCAAGGTGGCTATCAAAATTATTTATTGAACAGGACCCTATGTATTTACTATGATTTTCAATGCGTTCCAATGGGGCAAATAATTGGGTCCCCGTTCCTGTCAGAGAGCATGTTTTGAACACTTCAATCTGCAATTGTAAGCTCATTTTTGAAGTTTCATGGATGAAATTTGGCTACAGACTTCAAAATTCAATAAGGAAAGCCATGATGTAATTATTTTTAAAATTTGAATTAAACTTTTTAAATTAAATTGAAATTTAAATTTATGAAATTTAAAAAAGTTTGTTTTTCAATTTAAAGTTTAAAAAAAGGGCACAGAAAGGTCATTTTGTCTGTATTATGTATTCCTACACTTGTAAGTTAAAATGGAGGGATTTTTGAAAAATATCAGCAAACAGTATTAGAAAGAGCCACAGGGAAAGAAATAATAAATGTGTTATATGGGATCAGGGGACAGTGAAAGATGAAAAATATGGGCTTATTTCTTTCTAGTATCTTATTTCTGGGACCTGAAAAAAGAAAAAAATCCCATAGTTTCAGTTTTAGGTCTTTTAATAAGTTTTTGATAAATTGTGGCTATTAGATAAATTATTTAAGTGCCAAGGTTCAGCTTTGAAAGTTGTGTGCGAATCCAGCTCACATTTATTTAGAGCCGCATCACACACATAACCACATATTATTGTGTAAACTCAGAAAGACTTGCCAGGGACTCTCTAATTTTACATTTTTTGGAAGATATTTAAGGGGTAGGGCTATAATATAGCTTATTAAAGCAATTTAAACTGAAGTGTACAACAATTTTAGACTCCCTTTTAAAGATTTTGATGGTCCTTAAAAGGACCGTTAATTTTATCTGTATCTATTTCAGCAGTAGATGAATGGGGCTATATCTTCCTTGGTTTTAGAACTTTTGAACATCAGCTTCTGGTTAAGGAAACACTTAGTGCTCTTTTAATAGTTTCACTGTTTGAATTTCATTTTCATTAATGCTTCTTTCCTAAGTTTCATTTTTAAAAGTTCCTGGTATTAATAACTTGTCTTTGTTATCTATATTCAGGTTGGTGAACTTGGACTAAAGTACATGGATCTCAGCCACCAACCGTTTCAGTGTCCACGAGAACACATATATGAACTAGTGGGACATTCAGACCAGTTCAAAGTACAACAGCGCACAGTAGCATTAAGCGGTCAGGAAGATCAAGGATTGCCCTCCACATCTGTTAAACTATAGGAGGTGCTGTTTGACTGGTTTTAGCTACAAGTGAGAACTTCTCTGCATCTAGCCTCTTATATTGTATTTTAAATGAACTTATCAGACTATTTAAAGACTTTGTCTCATATTTTATACCCTTGTTATGGGATATGCTTGTTTTGCATATGAAATTCTTTAAAACGGAATATTTTTTTATTTTAATTGAAAAAAAATAATATTTTTAATTTATTTTTAAACAAATTTTGGTTTCAACTAGATTTCCATACAAAGAATGAATTTATCTATCTTATGCAATTTACAGAATGTTAATATCTCTTGAAATAAAAAAGTTTTGATGATTTTTAGCATATTTTCTTCATGAATTTAAGATTTTCTACGATCAATTTTCTGGTATTTGAGATGTTATAGATAAGGATCTATAATTCTTTAACTGTTTGATAAATTTTTTTGAAACTTTGCATAATAACTCCTGAGATGTATATCTTTATTTTAAAAGTGCAGTTTTAAGTCTGGGGAAAAAAATAAAGTCTGACAGGAATAGGATCCCAGTTAGGGCAACCAGTCCAGTACCCACGAATGTAGTTCTTAAAATAAATATATAACTTTTGTTATAAATTGTGTAGTGTTATTATTTCACTAGTTCTGTAACTGAATGTAGATTTATTTGAAAGGGTAGGCTTTCTAGTTTGAATTTCTGTAAAAATTTTGATTGATTTAAATGTAATCTGACGTCAGTACATAGAGTAAATTGCCTAAATTCTAGCCTTTATTCTTTCCCGGAAGTAGACAGACTGACCCTGTTGTCAATAAAAACAAAATTTTGCAACGGAATGCCGGTCATGAGGCACTGAGATTGTACTTAGACACTTCAAAATGAATGCCTAACATGAACCAGAAGTCCCAAGGTGGCTATCAAAATTATTTATTGAACAGGACCCTATGTATTTACTATGATTTTCAATGCGTTCCAATGGGGCAAATAATTGGGTCCCCGTTCCTGTCAGAGAGCATGTTTTGAACACTTCAATCTGCAATTGTAAGCTCATTTTTGAAGTTTCATGGATGAAATTTGGCTACAGACTTCAAAATTCAATAAGGAAAGCCATGATGTAATTATTTTTAAAATTTGAATTAAACTTTTTAAATTAAATTGAAATTTAAATTTATGAAATTTAAAAAAGTTTGTTTTTCAATTTAAAGTTTAAAAAAAGGGCACAGAAAGGTCATTTTGTCTGTATTATGTATTCCTACACTTGTAAGTTAAAATGGAGGGATTTTTGAAAAATATCAGCAAACAGTATTAGAAAGAGCCACAGGGAAAGAAATAATAAATGTGTTATATGGGATCAGGGGACAGTGAAAGATGAAAAATATGGGCTTATTTCTTTCTAGTATCTTATTTCTGGGACCTGAAAAAAGAAAAAAATCCCATAGTTTCAGTTTTAGGTCTTTTAATAAGTTTTTGATAAATTGTGGCTATTAGATAAATTATTTAAGTGCCAAGGTTCAGCTTTGAAAGTTGTGTGCGAATCCAGCTCACATTTATTTAGAGCCGCATCACACACATAACCACATATTATTGTGTAAACTCAGAAAGACTTGCCAGGGACTCTCTAATTTTACATTTTTTGGAAGATATTTAAGGGGTAGGGCTATAATATAGCTTATTAAAGCAATTTAAACTGAAGTGTACAACAATTTTAGACTCCCTTTTAAAGATTTTGATGGTCCTTAAAAGGACCGTTAATTTTATCTGTATCTATTTCAGCAGTAGATGAATGGGGCTATATCTTCCTTGGTTTTAGAACTTTTGAACATCAGCTTCTGGTTAAGGAAACACTTAGTGCTCTTTTAATAGTTTCACTGTTTGAATTTCATTTTCATTAATGCTTCTTTCCTAAGTTTCATTTTTAAAAGTTCCTGGTATTAATAACTTGTCTTTGTTATCTATATTCAGGTTGGTGAACTTGGACTAAAGTACATGGATCTCAGCCACCAACCGTTTCAGTGTCCACGAGAACACATATATGAACTAGTGGGACATTCAGACCAGTTCAAAGTACAACAGCGCACAGTAGCATTAAGCGGTCAGGAAGATCAAGGATTGCCCTCCACATCTGTTAAACTATAGGAGGTGCTGTTTGACTGGTTTTAGCTACAAGTGAGAACTTCTCTGCATCTAGCCTCTTATATTGTATTTTAAATGAACTTATCAGACTATTTAAAGACTTTGTCTCATATTTTATACCCTTGTTATGGGATATGCTTGTTTTGCATATGAAATTCTTTAAAACGGAATATTTTTTTATTTTAATTGAAAAAAAATAATATTTTTAATTTATTTTTAAACAAATTTTGGTTTCAACTAGATTTCCATACAAAGAATGAATTTATCTATCTTATGCAATTTACAGAATGTTAATATCTCTTGAAATAAAAAAGTTTTGATGATTTTTAGCATATTTTCTTCATGAATTTAAGATTTTCTACGATCAATTTTCTGGTATTTGAGATGTTATAGATAAGGATCTATAATTCTTTAACTGTTTGATAAATTTTTTTGAAACTTTGCATAATAACTCCTGAGATGTATATCTTTATTTTAAAAGTGCAGTTTTAAGTCTGGGGAAAAAAATAAAGTCTGACAGGAATAGGATCCCAGTTAGGGCAACCAGTCCAGTACCCACGAATGTAGTTCTTAAAATAAATATATAACTTTTGTTATAAATTGTGTAGTGTTATTATTTCACTAGTTCTGTAACTGAATGTAGATTTATTTGAAAGGGTAGGCTTTCTAGTTTGAATTTCTGTAAAAATTTTGATTGATTTAAATGTAATCTGACGTCAGTACATAGAGTAAATTGCCTAAATTCTAGCCTTTATTCTTTCCCGGAAGTAGACAGACTGACCCTGTTGTCAATAAAAACAAAATTTTGCAACGGAATGCCGGTCATGAGGCACTGAGATTGTACTTAGACACTTCAAAATGAATGCCTAACATGAACCAGAAGTCCCAAGGTGGCTATCAAAATTATTTATTGAACAGGACCCTATGTATTTACTATGATTTTCAATGCGTTCCAATGGGGCAAATAATTGGGTCCCCGTTCCTGTCAGAGAGCATGTTTTGAACACTTCAATCTGCAATTGTAAGCTCATTTTTGAAGTTTCATGGATGAAATTTGGCTACAGACTTCAAAATTCAATAAGGAAAGCCATGATGTAATTATTTTTAAAATTTGAATTAAACTTTTTAAATTAAATTGAAATTTAAATTTATGAAATTTAAAAAAGTTTGTTTTTCAATTTAAAGTTTAAAAAAAGGGCACAGAAAGGTCATTTTGTCTGTATTATGTATTCCTACACTTGTAAGTTAAAATGGAGGGATTTTTGAAAAATATCAGCAAACAGTATTAGAAAGAGCCACAGGGAAAGAAATAATAAATGTGTTATATGGGATCAGGGGACAGTGAAAGATGAAAAATATGGGCTTATTTCTTTCTAGTATCTTATTTCTGGGACCTGAAAAAAGAAAAAAATCCCATAGTTTCAGTTTTAGGTCTTTTAATAAGTTTTTGATAAATTGTGGCTATTAGATAAATTATTTAAGTGCCAAGGTTCAGCTTTGAAAGTTGTGTGCGAATCCAGCTCACATTTATTTAGAGCCGCATCACACACATAACCACATATTATTGTGTAAACTCAGAAAGACTTGCCAGGGACTCTCTAATTTTACATTTTTTGGAAGATATTTAAGGGGTAGGGCTATAATATAGCTTATTAAAGCAATTTAAACTGAAGTGTACAACAATTTTAGACTCCCTTTTAAAGATTTTGATGGTCCTTAAAAGGACCGTTAATTTTATCTGTATCTATTTCAGCAGTAGATGAATGGGGCTATATCTTCCTTGGTTTTAGAACTTTTGAACATCAGCTTCTGGTTAAGGAAACACTTAGTGCTCTTTTAATAGTTTCACTGTTTGAATTTCATTTTCATTAATGCTTCTTTCCTAAGTTTCATTTTTAAAAGTTCCTGGTATTAATAACTTGTCTTTGTTATCTATATTCAGGTTGGTGAACTTGGACTAAAGTACATGGATCTCAGCCACCAACCGTTTCAGTGTCCACGAGAACACATATATGAACTAGTGGGACATTCAGACCAGTTCAAAGTACAACAGCGCACAGTAGCATTAAGCGGTCAGGAAGATCAAGGATTGCCCTCCACATCTGTTAAACTATAGGAGGTGCTGTTTGACTGGTTTTAGCTACAAGTGAGAACTTCTCTGCATCTAGCCTCTTATATTGTATTTTAAATGAACTTATCAGACTATTTAAAGACTTTGTCTCATATTTTATACCCTTGTTATGGGATATGCTTGTTTTGCATATGAAATTCTTTAAAACGGAATATTTTTTTATTTTAATTGAAAAAAAATAATATTTTTAATTTATTTTTAAACAAATTTTGGTTTCAACTAGATTTCCATACAAAGAATGAATTTATCTATCTTATGCAATTTACAGAATGTTAATATCTCTTGAAATAAAAAAGTTTTGATGATTTTTAGCATATTTTCTTCATGAATTTAAGATTTTCTACGATCAATTTTCTGGTATTTGAGATGTTATAGATAAGGATCTATAATTCTGTAACTGTTTGATAAATTTTTTTGAAACTTTGCATAATAACTCCTGAGATGTATATCTTTATTTTAAAAGTGCAGTTTTAAGTCTGGGGAAAAAAATAAAGTCTGACAGGAATAGGATCCCAGTTAGGGCAACCAGTCCAGTACCCACGAATGTAGTTCTTAAAATAAATATATAACTTTTGTTATAAATTGTGTAGTGTTATTATTTCACTAGTTCTGTAACTGAATGTAGATTTATTTGAAAGGGTAGGCTTTCTAGTTTGAATTTCTGTAAAAATTTTGATTGATTTAAATGTAATCTGACGTCAGTACATAGAGTAAATTGCCTAAATTCTAGCCTTTATTCTTTCCCGGAAGTAGACAGACTGACCCTGTTGTCAATAAAAACAAAATTTTGCAACGGAATGCCGGTCATGAGGCACTGAGATTGTACTTAGACACTTCAAAATGAATGCCTAACATGAACCAGAAGTCCCAAGGTGGCTATCAAAATTATTTATTGAACAGGACCCTATGTATTTACTATGATTTTCAATGCGTTCCAATGGGGCAAATAATTGGGTCCCCGTTCCTGTCAGAGAGCATGTTTTGAACACTTCAATCTGCAATTGTAAGCTCATTTTTGAAGTTTCATGGATGAAATTTGGCTACAGACTTCAAAATTCAATAAGGAAAGCCATGATGTAATTATTTTTAAAATTTGAATTAAACTTTTTAAATTAAATTGAAATTTAAATTTATGAAATTTAAAAAAGTTTGTTTTTCAATTTAAAGTTTAAAAAAAGGGCACAGAAAGGTCATTTTGTCTGTATTATGTATTCCTACACTTGTAAGTTAAAATGGAGGGATTTTTGAAAAATATCAGCAAACAGTATTAGAAAGAGCCACAGGGAAAGAAATAATAAATGTGTTATATGGGATCAGGGGACAGTGAAAGATGAAAAATATGGGCTTATTTCTTTCTAGTATCTTATTTCTGGGACCTGAAAAAAGAAAAAAATCCCATAGTTTCAGTTTTAGGTCTTTTAATAAGTTTTTGATAAATTGTGGCTATTAGATAAATTATTTAAGTGCCAAGGTTCAGCTTTGAAAGTTGTGTGCGAATCCAGCTCACATTTATTTAGAGCCGCATCACACACATAACCACATATTATTGTGTAAACTCAGAAAGACTTGCCAGGGACTCTCTAATTTTACATTTTTTGGAAGATATTTAAGGGGTAGGGCTATAATATAGCTTATTAAAGCAATTTAAACTGAAGTGTACAACAATTTTAGACTCCCTTTTAAAGATTTTGATGGTCCTTAAAAGGACCGTTAATTTTATCTGTATCTATTTCAGCAGTAGATGAATGGGGCTATATCTTCCTTGGTTTTAGAACTTTTGAACATCAGCTTCTGGTTAAGGAAACACTTAGTGCTCTTTTAATAGTTTCACTGTTTGAATTTCATTTTCATTAATGCTTCTTTCCTAAGTTTCATTTTTAAAAGTTCCTGGTATTAATAACTTGTCTTTGTTATCTATATTCAGGTTGGTGAACTTGGACTAAAGTACATGGATCTCAGCCACCAACCGTTTCAGTGTCCACGAGAACACATATATGAACTAGTGGGACATTCAGACCAGTTCAAAGTACAACAGCGCACAGTAGCATTAAGCGGTCAGGAAGATCAAGGATTGCCCTCCACATCTGTTAAACTATAGGAGGTGCTGTTTGACTGGTTTTAGCTACAAGTGAGAACTTCTCTGCATCTAGCCTCTTATATTGTATTTTAAATGAACTTATCAGACTATTTAAAGACTTTGTCTCATATTTTATACCCTTGTTATGGGATATGCTTGTTTTGCATATGAAATTCTTTAAAACGGAATATTTTTTTATTTTAATTGAAAAAAAATAATATTTTTAATTTATTTTTAAACAAATTTTGGTTTCAACTAGATTTCCATACAAAGAATGAATTTATCTATCTTATGCAATTTACAGAATGTTAATATCTCTTGAAATAAAAAAAGTTTTGATGATTTTTAGCATATTTTCTTCATGAATTTAAGATTTTCTACGATCAATTTTCTGGTATTTGAGATGTTATAGATAAGGATCTATAATTCTTTAACTGTTTGATAAATTTTTTTGAAACTTTGCATAATAACTCCTGAGATGTATATCTTTATTTTAAAAGTGCAGTTTTAAGTCTGGGGAAAAAAATAAAGTCTGACAGGAATAGGATCCCAGTTAGGGCAACCAGTCCAGTACCCACGAATGTAGTTCTTAAAATAAATATATAACTTTTGTTATAAATTGTGTAGTGTTATTATTTCACTAGTTCTGTAACTGAATGTAGATTTATTTGAAAGGGTAGGCTTTCTAGTTTGAATTTCTGTAAAAATTTTGATTGATTTAAATGTAATCTGACGTCAGTACATAGAGTAAATTGCCTAAATTCTAGCCTTTATTCTTTCCCGGAAGTAGACAGACTGACCCTGTTGTCAATAAAAACAAAATTTTGCAACGGAATGCCGGTCATGAGGCACTGAGATTGTACTTAGACACTTCAAAATGAATGCCTAACATGAACCAGAAGTCCCAAGGTGGCTATCAAAATTATTTATTGAACAGGACCCTATGTATTTACTATGATTTTCAATGCGTTCCAATGGGGCAAATAATTGGGTCCCCGTTCCTGTCAGAGAGCATGTTTTGAACACTTCAATCTGCAATTGTAAGCTCATTTTTGAAGTTTCATGGATGAAATTTGGCTACAGACTTCAAAATTCAATAAGGAAAGCCATGATGTAATTATTTTTAAAATTTGAATTAAACTTTTTAAATTAAATTGAAATTTAAATTTATGAAATTTAAAAAAGTTTGTTTTTCAATTTAAAGTTTAAAAAAAGGGCACAGAAAGGTCATTTTGTCTGTATTATGTATTCCTACACTTGTAAGTTAAAATGGAGGGATTTTTGAAAAATATCAGCAAACAGTATTAGAAAGAGCCACAGGGAAAGAAATAATAAATGTGTTATATGGGATCAGGGGACAGTGAAAGATGAAAAATATGGGCTTATTTCTTTCTAGTATCTTATTTCTGGGACCTGAAAAAAGAAAAAAATCCCATAGTTTCAGTTTTAGGTCTTTTAATAAGTTTTTGATAAATTGTGGCTATTAGATAAATTATTTAAGTGCCAAGGTTCAGCTTTGAAAGTTGTGTGCGAATCCAGCTCACATTTATTTAGAGCCGCATCACACACATAACCACATATTATTGTGTAAACTCAGAAAGACTTGCCAGGGACTCTCTAATTTTACATTTTTTGGAAGATATTTAAGGGGTAGGGCTATAATATAGCTTATTAAAGCAATTTAAACTGAAGTGTACAACAATTTTAGACTCCCTTTTAAAGATTTTGATGGTCCTTAAAAGGACCGTTAATTTTATCTGTATCTATTTCAGCAGTAGATGAATGGGGCTATATCTTCCTTGGTTTTAGAACTTTTGAACATCAGCTTCTGGTTAAGGAAACACTTAGTGCTCTTTTAATAGTTTCACTGTTTGAATTTCATTTTCATTAATGCTTCTTTCCTAAGTTTCATTTTTAAAAGTTCCTGGTATTAATAACTTGTCTTTGTTATCTATATTCAGGTTGGTGAACTTGGACTAAAGTACATGGATCTCAGCCACCAACCGTTTCAGTGTCCACGAGAACACATATATGAACTAGTGGGACATTCAGACCAGTTCAAAGTACAACAGCGCACAGTAGCATTAAGCGGTCAGGAAGATCAAGGATTGCCCTCCACATCTGTTAAACTATAGGAGGTGCTGTTTGACTGGTTTTAGCTACAAGTGAGAACTTCTCTGCATCTAGCCTCTTATATTGTATTTTAAATGAACTTATCAGACTATTTAAAGACTTTGTCTCATATTTTATACCCTTGTTATGGGATATGCTTGTTTTGCATATGAAATTCTTTAAAACGGAATATTTTTTTATTTTAATTGAAAAAAAATAATATTTTTAATTTATTTTTAAACAAATTTTGGTTTCAACTAGATTTCCATACAAAGAATGAATTTATCTATCTTATGCAATTTACAGAATGTTAATATCTCTTGAAATAAAAAAGTTTTGATGATTTTTAGCATATTTTCTTCATGAATTTAAGATTTTCTACGATCAATTTTCTGGTATTTGAGATGTTATAGATAAGGATCTATAATTCTGTAACTGTTTGATAAATTTTTTTGAAACTTTGCATAATAACTCCTGAGATGTATATCTTTATTTTAAAAGTGCAGTTTTAAGTCTGGGGAAAAAAATAAAGTCTGACAGGAATAGGATCCCAGTTAGGGCAACCAGTCCAGTACCCACGAATGTAGTTCTTAAAATAAATATATAACTTTTGTTATAAATTGTGTAGTGTTATTATTTCACTAGTTCTGTAACTGAATGTAGATTTATTTGAAAGGGTAGGCTTTCTAGTTTGAATTTCTGTAAAAATTTTGATTGATTTAAATGTAATCTGACGTCAGTACATAGAGTAAATTGCCTAAATTCTAGCCTTTATTCTTTCCCGGAAGTAGACAGACTGACCCTGTTGTCAATAAAAACAAAATTTTGCAACGGAATGCCGGTCATGAGGCACTGAGATTGTACTTAGACACTTCAAAATGAATGCCTAACATGAACCAGAAGTCCCAAGGTGGCTATCAAAATTATTTATTGAACAGGACCCTATGTATTTACTATGATTTTCAATGCGTTCCAATGGGGCAAATAATTGGGTCCCCGTTCCTGTCAGAGAGCATGTTTTGAACACTTCAATCTGCAATTGTAAGCTCATTTTTGAAGTTTCATGGATGAAATTTGGCTACAGACTTCAAAATTCAATAAGGAAAGCCATGATGTAATTATTTTTAAAATTTGAATTAAACTTTTTAAATTAAATTGAAATTTAAATTTATGAAATTTAAAAAAGTTTGTTTTTCAATTTAAAGTTTAAAAAAAGGGCACAGAAAGGTCATTTTGTCTGTATTATGTATTCCTACACTTGTAAGTTAAAATGGAGGGATTTTTGAAAAATATCAGCAAACAGTATTAGAAAGAGCCACAGGGAAAGAAATAATAAATGTGTTATATGGGATCAGGGGACAGTGAAAGATGAAAAATATGGGCTTATTTCTTTCTAGTATCTTATTTCTGGGACCTGAAAAAAGAAAAAAATCCCATAGTTTCAGTTTTAGGTCTTTTAATAAGTTTTTGATAAATTGTGGCTATTAGATAAATTATTTAAGTGCCAAGGTTCAGCTTTGAAAGTTGTGTGCGAATCCAGCTCACATTTATTTAGAGCCGCATCACACACATAACCACATATTATTGTGTAAACTCAGAAAGACTTGCCAGGGACTCTCTAATTTTACATTTTTTGGAAGATATTTAAGGGGTAGGGCTATAATATAGCTTATTAAAGCAATTTAAACTGAAGTGTACAACAATTTTAGACTCCCTTTTAAAGATTTTGATGGTCCTTAAAAGGACCGTTAATTTTATCTGTATCTATTTCAGCAGTAGATGAATGGGGCTATATCTTCCTTGGTTTTAGAACTTTTGAACATCAGCTTCTGGTTAAGGAAACACTTAGTGCTCTTTTAATAGTTTCACTGTTTGAATTTCATTTTCATTAATGCTTCTTTCCTAAGTTTCATTTTTAAAAGTTCCTGGTATTAATAACTTGTCTTTGTTATCTATATTCAGGTTGGTGAACTTGGACTAAAGTACATGGATCTCAGCCACCAACCGTTTCAGTGTCCACGAGAACACATATATGAACTAGTGGGACATTCAGACCAGTTCAAAGTACAACAGCGCACAGTAGCATTAAGCGGTCAGGAAGATCAAGGATTGCCCTCCACATCTGTTAAACTATAGGAGGTGCTGTTTGACTGGTTTTAGCTACAAGTGAGAACTTCTCTGCATCTAGCCTCTTATATTGTATTTTAAATGAACTTATCAGACTATTTAAAGACTTTGTCTCATATTTTATACCCTTGTTATGGGATATGCTTGTTTTGCATATGAAATTCTTTAAAACGGAATATTTTTTTATTTTAATTGAAAAAAAATAATATTTTTAATTTATTTTTAAACAAATTTTGGTTTCAACTAGATTTCCATACAAAGAATGAATTTATCTATCTTATGCAATTTACAGAATGTTAATATCTCTTGAAATAAAAAAGTTTTGATGATTTTTAGCATATTTTCTTCATGAATTTAAGATTTTCTACGATCAATTTTCTGGTATTTGAGATGTTATAGATAAGGATCTATAATTCTTTAACTGTTTGAT
Organism: Mytilus edulis; assembly: GCF_963676685.1. Taxonomy (NCBI): domain Eukaryota; kingdom Metazoa; phylum Mollusca; class Bivalvia; order Mytilida; family Mytilidae; genus Mytilus; species Mytilus edulis. The sequence continues at coordinate 16,772 of NW_027268826.1, forward strand.
AAATTTTTTTGAAACTTTGCATAATAACTCCTGAGATGTATATCTTTATTTTAAAAGTGCAGTTTTAAGTCTGGGGAAAAAAATAAAGTCTGACAGAGAGCATGTTTTGAACACTTCAATCTGCAATTGTAAGCTCATTTTTGAAGTTTCATGGATGAAATTTGGCTACAGACTTCAAAATTCAATAAGGAAAGCCATGATGTAATTATTTTTAAAATTTGAATTAAACTTTTTAAATTAAATTGAAATTTAAATTTATGAAATTTAAAAAAGTTTGTTTTTCAATTTAAAGTTTAAAAAAAGGGCACAGAAAGGTCATTTTGTCTGTATTATGTATTCCTACACTTGTAAGTTAAAATGGAGGGATTTTTGAAAAATATCAGCAAACAGTATTAGAAAGAGCCACAGGGAAAGAAATAATAAATGTGTTATATGGGATCAGGGGACAGTGAAAGATGAAAAATATGGGCTTATTTCTTTCTAGTATCTTATTTCTGGGACCTGAAAAAAGAAAAAAATCCCATAGTTTCAGTTTTAGGTCTTTTAATAAGTTTTTGATAAATTGTGGCTATTAGATAAATTATTTAAGTGCCAAGGTTCAGCTTTGAAAGTTGTGTGCGAATCCAGCTCACATTTATTTAGAGCCGCATCACACACATAACCACATATTATTGTGTAAACTCAGAAAGACTTGCCAGGGACTCTCTAATTTTACATTTTTTGGAAGATATTTAAGGGGTAGGGCTATAATATAGCTTATTAAAGCAATTTAAACTGAAGTGTACAACAATTTTAGACTCCCTTTTAAAGATTTTGATGGTCCTTAAAAGGACCGTTAATTTTATCTGTATCTATTTCAGCAGTAGATGAATGGGGCTATATCTTCCTTGGTTTTAGAACTTTTGAACATCAGCTTCTGGTTAAGGAAACACTTAGTGCTCTTTTAATAGTTTCACTGTTTGAATTTCATTTTCATTAATGCTTCTTTCCTAAGTTTCATTTTTAAAAGTTCCTGGTATTAATAACTTGTCTTTGTTATCTATATTCAGGTTGGTGAACTTGGACTAAAGTACATGGATCTCAGCCACCAACCGTTTCAGTGTCCACGAGAACACATATATGAACTAGTGGGACATTCAGACCAGTTCAAAGTACAACAGCGCACAGTAGCATTAAGCGGTCAGGAAGATCAAGGATTGCCCTCCACATCTGTTAAACTATAGGAGGTGCTGTTTGACTGGTTTTAGCTACAAGTGAGAACTTCTCTGCATCTAGCCTCTTATATTGTATTTTAAATGAACTTATCAGACTATTTAAAGACTTTGTCTCATATTTTATACCCTTGTTATGGGATATGCTTGTTTTGCATATGAAATTCTTTAAAACGGAATATTTTTTTATTTTAATTGAAAAAAAATAATATTTTTAATTTATTTTTAAACAAATTTTGGTTTCAACTAGATTTCCATACAAAGAATGAATTTATCTATCTTATGCAATTTACAGAATGTTAATATCTCTTGAAATAAAAAAGTTTTGATGATTTTTAGCATATTTTCTTCATGAATTTAAGATTTTCTACGATCAATTTTCTGGTATTTGAGATGTTATAGATAAGGATCTATAATTCTGTAACTGTTTGATAAATTTTTTTGAAACTTTGCATAATAACTCCTGAGATGTATATCTTTATTTTAAAAGTGCAGTTTTAAGTCTGGGGAAAAAAATAAAGTCTGACAGGAATAGGATCCCAGTTAGGGCAACCAGTCCAGTACCCACGAATGTAGTTCTTAAAATAAATATATAACTTTTGTTATAAATTGTGTAGTGTTATTATTTCACTAGTTCTGTAACTGAATGTAGATTTATTTGAAAGGGTAGGCTTTCTAGTTTGAATTTCTGTAAAAATTTTGATTGATTTAAATGTAATCTGACGTCAGTACATAGAGTAAATTGCCTAAATTCTAGCCTTTATTCTTTCCCGGAAGTAGACAGACTGACCCTGTTGTCAATAAAAACAAAATTTTGCAACGGAATGCCGGTCATGAGGCACTGAGATTGTACTTAGACACTTCAAAATGAATGCCTAACATGAACCAGAAGTCCCAAGGTGGCTATCAAAATTATTTATTGAACAGGACCCTATGTATTTACTATGATTTTCAATGCGTTCCAATGGGGCAAATAATTGGGTCCCCGTTCCTGTCAGAGAGCATGTTTTGAACACTTCAATCTGCAATTGTAAGCTCATTTTTGAAGTTTCATGGATGAAATTTGGCTACAGACTTCAAAATTCAATAAGGAAAGCCATGATGTAATTATTTTTAAAATTTGAATTAAACTTTTTAAATTAAATTGAAATTTAAATTTATGAAATTTAAAAAAGTTTGTTTTTCAATTTAAAGTTTAAAAAAAGGGCACAGAAAGGTCATTTTGTCTGTATTATGTATTCCTACACTTGTAAGTTAAAATGGAGGGATTTTTGAAAAATATCAGCAAACAGTATTAGAAAGAGCCACAGGGAAAGAAATAATAAATGTGTTATATGGGATCAGGGGACAGTGAAAGATGAAAAATATGGGCTTATTTCTTTCTAGTATCTTATTTCTGGGACCTGAAAAAAGAAAAAAATCCCATAGTTTCAGTTTTAGGTCTTTTAATAAGTTTTTGATAAATTGTGGCTATTAGATAAATTATTTAAGTGCCAAGGTTCAGCTTTGAAAGTTGTGTGCGAATCCAGCTCACATTTATTTAGAGCCGCATCACACACATAACCACATATTATTGTGTAAACTCAGAAAGACTTGCCAGGGACTCTCTAATTTTACATTTTTTGGAAGATATTTAAGGGGTAGGGCTATAATATAGCTTATTAAAGCAATTTAAACTGAAGTGTACAACAATTTTAGACTCCCTTTTAAAGATTTTGATGGTCCTTAAAAGGACCGTTAATTTTATCTGTATCTATTTCAGCAGTAGATGAATGGGGCTATATCTTCCTTGGTTTTAGAACTTTTGAACATCAGCTTCTGGTTAAGGAAACACTTAGTGCTCTTTTAATAGTTTCACTGTTTGAATTTCATTTTCATTAATGCTTCTTTCCTAAGTTTCATTTTTAAAAGTTCCTGGTATTAATAACTTGTCTTTGTTATCTATATTCAGGTTGGTGAACTTGGACTAAAGTACATGGATCTCAGCCACCAACCGTTTCAGTGTCCACGAGAACACATATATGAACTAGTGGGACATTCAGACCAGTTCAAAGTACAACAGCGCACAGTAGCATTAAGCGGTCAGGAAGATCAAGGATTGCCCTCCACATCTGTTAAACTATAGGAGGTGCTGTTTGACTGGTTTTAGCTACAAGTGAGAACTTCTCTGCATCTAGCCTCTTATATTGTATTTTAAATGAACTTATCAGACTATTTAAAGACTTTGTCTCATATTTTATACCCTTGTTATGGGATATGCTTGTTTTGCATATGAAATTCTTTAAAACGGAATATTTTTTTATTTTAATTGAAAAAAAATAATATTTTTAATTTATTTTTAAACAAATTTTGGTTTCAACTAGATTTCCATACAAAGAATGAATTTATCTATCTTATGCAATTTACAGAATGTTAATATCTCTTGAAATAAAAAAGTTTTGATGATTTTTAGCATATTTTCTTCATGAATTTAAGATTTTCTACGATCAATTTTCTGGTATTTGAGATGTTATAGATAAGGATCTATAATTCTGTAACTGTTTGATAAATTTTTTTGAAACTTTGCATAATAACTCCTGAGATGTATATCTTTATTTTAAAAGTGCAGTTTTAAGTCTGGGGAAAAAAATAAAGTCTGACAGGAATAGGATCCCAGTTAGGGCAACCAGTCCAGTACCCACGAATGTAGTTCTTAAAATAAATATATAACTTTTGTTATAAATTGTGTAGTGTTATTATTTCACTAGTTCTGTAACTGAATGTAGATTTATTTGAAAGGGTAGGCTTTCTAGTTTGAATTTCTGTAAAAATTTTGATTGATTTAAATGTAATCTGACGTCAGTACATAGAGTAAATTGCCTAAATTCTAGCCTTTATTCTTTCCCGGAAGTAGACAGACTGACCCTGTTGTCAATAAAAACAAAATTTTGCAACGGAATGCCGGTCATGAGGCACTGAGATTGTACTTAGACACTTCAAAATGAATGCCTAACATGAACCAGAAGTCCCAAGGTGGCTATCAAAATTATTTATTGAACAGGACCCTATGTATTTACTATGATTTTCAATGCGTTCCAATGGGGCAAATAATTGGGTCCCCGTTCCTGTCAGAGAGCATGTTTTGAACACTTCAATCTGCAATTGTAAGCTCATTTTTGAAGTTTCATGGATGAAATTTGGCTACAGACTTCAAAATTCAATAAGGAAAGCCATGATGTAATTATTTTTAAAATTTGAATTAAACTTTTTAAATTAAATTGAAATTTAAATTTATGAAATTTAAAAAAGTTTGTTTTTCAATTTAAAGTTTAAAAAAAGGGCACAGAAAGGTCATTTTGTCTGTATTATGTATTCCTACACTTGTAAGTTAAAATGGAGGGATTTTTGAAAAATATCAGCAAACAGTATTAGAAAGAGCCACAGGGAAAGAAATAATAAATGTGTTATATGGGATCAGGGGACAGTGAAAGATGAAAAATATGGGCTTATTTCTTTCTAGTATCTTATTTCTGGGACCTGAAAAAAGAAAAAAATCCCATAGTTTCAGTTTTAGGTCTTTTAATAAGTTTTTGATAAATTGTGGCTATTAGATAAATTATTTAAGTGCCAAGGTTCAGCTTTGAAAGTTGTGTGCGAATCCAGCTCACATTTATTTAGAGCCGCATCACACACATAACCACATATTATTGTGTAAACTCAGAAAGACTTGCCAGGGACTCTCTAATTTTACATTTTTTGGAAGATATTTAAGGGGTAGGGCTATAATATAGCTTATTAAAGCAATTTAAACTGAAGTGTACAACAATTTTAGACTCCCTTTTAAAGATTTTGATGGTCCTTAAAAGGACCGTTAATTTTATCTGTATCTATTTCAGCAGTAGATGAATGGGGCTATATCTTCCTTGGTTTTAGAACTTTTGAACATCAGCTTCTGGTTAAGGAAACACTTAGTGCTCTTTTAATAGTTTCACTGTTTGAATTTCATTTTCATTAATGCTTTCCTAAGTTTCATTTTTAAAAGTTCCTGGTATTAATAACTTGTCTTTGTTATCTATATTCAGGTTGGTGAACTTGGACTAAAGTACATGGATCTCAGCCACCAACCGTTTCAGTGTCCACGAGAACACATATATGAACTAGTGGGACATTCAGACCAGTTCAAAGTACAACAGCGCACAGTAGCATTAAGCGGTCAGGAAGATCAAGGATTGCCCTCCACATCTGTTAAACTATAGGAGGTGCTGTTTGACTGGTTTTAGCTACAAGTGAGAACTTCTCTGCATCTAGCCTCTTATATTGTATTTTAAATGAACTTATCAGACTATTTAAAGACTTTGTCTCATATTTTATACCCTTGTTATGGGATATGCTTGTTTTGCATATGAAATTCTTTAAAACGGAATATTTTTTTATTTTAATTGAAAAAAAATAATATTTTTAATTTATTTTTAAACAAATTTTGGTTTCAACTAGATTTCCATACAAAGAATGAATTTATCTATCTTATGCAATTTACAGAATGTTAATATCTCTTGAAATAAAAAAGTTTTGATGATTTTTAGCATATTTTCTTCATGAATTTAAGATTTTCTACGATCAATTTTCTGGTATTTGAGATGTTATAGATAAGGATCTATAATTCTGTAACTGTTTGATAAATTTTTTTGAAACTTTGCATAATAACTCCTGAGATGTATATCTTTATTTTAAAAGTGCAGTTTTAAGTCTGGGGAAAAAAATAAAGTCTGACAGGAATAGGATCCCAGTTAGGGCAACCAGTCCAGTACCCACGAATGTAGTTCTTAAAATAAATATATAACTTTTGTTATAAATTGTGTAGTGTTATTATTTCACTAGTTCTGTAACTGAATGTAGATTTATTTGAAAGGGTAGGCTTTCTAGTTTGAATTTCTGTAAAAATTTTGATTGATTTAAATGTAATCTGACGTCAGTACATAGAGTAAATTGCCTAAATTCTAGCCTTTATTCTTTCCCGGAAGTAGACAGACTGACCCTGTTGTCAATAAAAACAAAATTTTGCAACGGAATGCCGGTCATGAGGCACTGAGATTGTACTTAGACACTTCAAAATGAATGCCTAACATGAACCAGAAGTCCCAAGGTGGCTATCAAAATTATTTATTGAACAGGACCCTATGTATTTACTATGATTTTCAATGCGTTCCAATGGGGCAAATAATTGGGTCCCCGTTCCTGTCAGAGAGCATGTTTTGAACACTTCAATCTGCAATTGTAAGCTCATTTTTGAAGTTTCATGGATGAAATTTGGCTACAGACTTCAAAATTCAATAAGGAAAGCCATGATGTAATTATTTTTAAAATTTGAATTAAACTTTTTAAATTAAATTGAAATTTAAATTTATGAAATTTAAAAAAGTTTGTTTTTCAATTTAAAGTTTAAAAAAAGGGCACAGAAAGGTCATTTTGTCTGTATTATGTATTCCTACACTTGTAAGTTAAAATGGAGGGATTTTTGAAAAATATCAGCAAACAGTATTAGAAAGAGCCACAGGGAAAGAAATAATAAATGTGTTATATGGGATCAGGGGACAGTGAAAGATGAAAAATATGGGCTTATTTCTTTCTAGTATCTTATTTCTGGGACCTGAAAAAAGAAAAAAATCCCATAGTTTCAGTTTTAGGTCTTTTAATAAGTTTTTGATAAATTGTGGCTATTAGATAAATTATTTAAGTGCCAAGGTTCAGCTTTGAAAGTTGTGTGCGAATCCAGCTCACATTTATTTAGAGCCGCATCACACACATAACCACATATTATTGTGTAAACTCAGAAAGACTTGCCAGGGACTCTCTAATTTTACATTTTTTGGAAGATATTTAAGGGGTAGGGCTATAATATAGCTTATTAAAGCAATTTAAACTGAAGTGTACAACAATTTTAGACTCCCTTTTAAAGATTTTGATGGTCCTTAAAAGGACCGTTAATTTTATCTGTATCTATTTCAGCAGTAGATGAATGGGGCTATATCTTCCTTGGTTTTAGAACTTTTGAACATCAGCTTCTGGTTAAGGAAACACTTAGTGCTCTTTTAATAGTTTCACTGTTTGAATTTCATTTTCATTAATGCTTCTTTCCTAAGTTTCATTTTTAAAAGTTCCTGGTATTAATAACTTGTCTTTGTTATCTATATTCAGGTTGGTGAACTTGGACTAAAGTACATGGATCTCAGCCACCAACCGTTTCAGTGTCCACGAGAACACATATATGAACTAGTGGGACATTCAGACCAGTTCAAAGTACAACAGCGCACAGTAGCATTAAGCGGTCAGGAAGATCAAGGATTGCCCTCCACATCTGTTAAACTATAGGAGGTGCTGTTTGACTGGTTTTAGCTACAAGTGAGAACTTCTCTGCATCTAGCCTCTTATATTGTATTTTAAATGAACTTATCAGACTATTTAAAGACTTTGTCTCATATTTTATACCCTTGTTATGGGATATGCTTGTTTTGCATATGAAATTCTTTAAAACGGAATATTTTTTTATTTTAATTGAAAAAAAATAATATTTTTAATTTATTTTTAAACAAATTTTGGTTTCAACTAGATTTCCATACAAAGAATGAATTTATCTATCTTATGCAATTTACAGAATGTTAATATCTCTTGAAATAAAAAAGTTTTGATGATTTTTAGCATATTTTCTTCATGAATTTAAGATTTTCTACGATCAATTTTCTGGTATTTGAGATGTTATAGATAAGGATCTATAATTCTGTAACTGTTTGATAAATTTTTTTGAAACTTTGCATAATAACTCCTGAGATGTATATCTTTATTTTAAAAGTGCAGTTTTAAGTCTGGGGAAAAAAATAAAGTCTGACAGGAATAGGATCCCAGTTAGGGCAACCAGTCCAGTACCCACGAATGTAGTTCTTAAAATAAATATATAACTTTTGTTATAAATTGTGTAGTGTTATTATTTCACTAGTTCTGTAACTGAATGTAGATTTATTTGAAAGGGTAGGCTTTCTAGTTTGAATTTCTGTAAAAATTTTGATTGATTTAAATGTAATCTGACGTCAGTACATAGAGTAAATTGCCTAAATTCTAGCCTTTATTCTTTCCCGGAAGTAGACAGACTGACCCTGTTGTCAATAAAAACAAAATTTTGCAACGGAATGCCGGTCATGAGGCACTGAGATTGTACTTAGACACTTCAAAATGAATGCCTAACATGAACCAGAAGTCCCAAGGTGGCTATCAAAATTATTTATTGAACAGGACCCTATGTATTTACTATGATTTTCAATGCGTTCCAATGGGGCAAATAATTGGGTCCCCGTTCCTGTCAGAGAGCATGTTTTGAACACTTCAATCTGCAATTGTAAGCTCATTTTTGAAGTTTCATGGATGAAATTTGGCTACAGACTTCAAAATTCAATAAGGAAAGCCATGATGTAATTATTTTTAAAATTTGAATTAAACTTTTTAAATTAAATTGAAATTTAAATTTATGAAATTTAAAAAAGTTTGTTTTTCAATTTAAAGTTTAAAAAAAGGGCACAGAAAGGTCATTTTGTCTGTATTATGTATTCCTACACTTGTAAGTTAAAATGGAGGGATTTTTGAAAAATATCAGCAAACAGTATTAGAAAGAGCCACAGGGAAAGAAATAATAAATGTGTTATATGGGATCAGGGGACAGTGAAAGATGAAAAATATGGGCTTATTTCTTTCTAGTATCTTATTTCTGGGACCTGAAAAAAGAAAAAAATCCCATAGTTTCAGTTTTAGGTCTTTTAATAAGTTTTTGATAAATTGTGGCTATTAGATAAATTATTTAAGTGCCAAGGTTCAGCTTTGAAAGTTGTGTGCGAATCCAGCTCACATTTATTTAGAGCCGCATCACACACATAACCACATATTATTGTGTAAACTCAGAAAGACTTGCCAGGGACTCTCTAATTTTACATTTTTTGGAAGATATTTAAGGGGTAGGGCTATAATATAGCTTATTAAAGCAATTTAAACTGAAGTGTACAACAATTTTAGACTCCCTTTTAAAGATTTTGATGGTCCTTAAAAGGACCGTTAATTTTATCTGTATCTATTTCAGCAGTAGATGAATGGGGCTATATCTTCCTTGGTTTTAGAACTTTTGAACATCAGCTTCTGGTTAAGGAAACACTTAGTGCTCTTTTAATAGTTTCACTGTTTGAATTTCATTTTCATTAATGCTTCTTTCCTAAGTTTCATTTTTAAAAGTTCCTGGTATTAATAACTTGTCTTTGTTATCTATATTCAGGTTGGTGAACTTGGACTAAAGTACATGGATCTCAGCCACCAACCGTTTCAGTGTCCACGAGAACACATATATGAACTAGTGGGACATTCAGACCAGTTCAAAGTACAACAGCGCACAGTAGCATTAAGCGGTCAGGAAGATCAAGGATTGCCCTCCACATCTGTTAAACTATAGGAGGTGCTGTTTGACTGGTTTTAGCTACAAGTGAGAACTTCTCTGCATCTAGCCTCTTATATTGTATTTTAAATGAACTTATCAGACTATTTAAAGACTTTGTCTCATATTTTATACCCTTGTTATGGGATATGCTTGTTTTGCATATGAAATTCTTTAAAACGGAATATTTTTTTATTTTAATTGAAAAAAAATAATATTTTTAATTTATTTTTAAACAAATTTTGGTTTCAACTAGATTTCCATACAAAGAATGAATTTATCTATCTTATGCAATTTACAGAATGTTAATATCTCTTGAAATAAAAAAGTTTTGATGATTTTTAGCATATTTTCTTCATGAATTTAAGATTTTCTACGATCAATTTTCTGGTATTTGAGATGTTATAGATAAGGATCTATAATTCTGTAACTGTTTGATAAATTTTTTTGAAACTTTGCATAATAACTCCTGAGATGTATATCTTTATTTTAAAAGTGCAGTTTTAAGTCTGGGGAAAAAAATAAAGTCTGACAGGAATAGGATCCCAGTTAGGGCAACCAGTCCAGTACCCACGAATGTAGTTCTTAAAATAAATATATAACTTTTGTTATAAATTGTGTAGTGTTATTATTTCACTAGTTCTGTAACTGAATGTAGATTTATTTGAAAGGGTAGGCTTTCTAGTTTGAATTTCTGTAAAAATTTTGATTGATTTAAATGTAATCTGACGTCAGTACATAGAGTAAATTGCCTAAATTCTAGCCTTTATTCTTTCCCGGAAGTAGACAGACTGACCCTGTTGTCAATAAAAACAAAATTTTGCAACGGAATGCCGGTCATGAGGCACTGAGATTGTACTTAGACACTTCAAAATGAATGCCTAACATGAACCAGAAGTCCCAAGGTGGCTATCAAAATTATTTATTGAACAGGACCCTATGTATTTACTATGATTTTCAATGCGTTCCAATGGGGCAAATAATTGGGTCCCCGTTCCTGTCAGAGAGCATGTTTTGAACACTTCAATCTGCAATTGTAAGCTCATTTTTGAAGTTTCATGGATGAAATTTGGCTACAGACTTCAAAATTCAATAAGGAAAGCCATGATGTAATTATTTTTAAAATTTGAATTAAACTTTTTAAATTAAATTGAAATTTAAATTTATGAAATTTAAAAAAGTTTGTTTTTCAATTTAAAGTTTAAAAAAAGGGCACAGAAAGGTCATTTTGTCTGTATTATGTATTCCTACACTTGTAAGTTAAAATGGAGGGATTTTTGAAAAATATCAGCAAACAGTATTAGAAAGAGCCACAGGGAAAGAAATAATAAATGTGTTATATGGGATCAGGGGACAGTGAAAGATGAAAAATATGGGCTTATTTCTTTCTAGTATCTTATTTCTGGGACCTGAAAAAAGAAAAAAATCCCATAGTTTCAGTTTTAGGTCTTTTAATAAGTTTTTGATAAATTGTGGCTATTAGATAAATTATTTAAGTGCCAAGGTTCAGCTTTGAAAGTTGTGTGCGAATCCAGCTCACATTTATTTAGAGCCGCATCACACACATAACCACATATTATTGTGTAAACTCAGAAAGACTTGCCAGGGACTCTCTAATTTTACATTTTTTGGAAGATATTTAAGGGGTAGGGCTATAATATAGCTTATTAAAGCAATTTAAACTGAAGTGTACAACAATTTTAGACTCCCTTTTAAAGATTTTGATGGTCCTTAAAAGGACCGTTAATTTTATCTGTATCTATTTCAGCAGTAGATGAATGGGGCTATATCTTCCTTGGTTTTAGAACTTTTGAACATCAGCTTCTGGTTAAGGAAACACTTAGTGCTCTTTTAATAGTTTCACTGTTTGAATTTCATTTTCATTAATGCTTCTTTCCTAAGTTTCATTTTTAAAAGTTCCTGGTATTAATAACTTGTCTTTGTTATCTATATTCAGGTTGGTGAACTTGGACTAAAGTACATGGATCTCAGCCACCAACCGTTTCAGTGTCCACGAGAACACATATATGAACTAGTGGGACATTCAGACCAGTTCAAAGTACAACAGCGCACAGTAGCATTAAGCGGTCAGGAAGATCAAGGATTGCCCTCCACATCTGTTAAACTATAGGAGGTGCTGTTTGACTGGTTTTAGCTACAAGTGAGAACTTCTCTGCATCTAGCCTCTTATATTGTATTTTAAATGAACTTATCAGACTATTTAAAGACTTTGTCTCATATTTTATACCCTTGTTATGGGATATGCTTGTTTTGCATATGAAATTCTTTAAAACGGAATATTTTTTTATTTTAATTGAAAAAAAATAATATTTTTAATTTATTTTTAAACAAATTTTGGTTTCAACTAGATTTCCATACAAAGAATGAATTTATCTATCTTATGCAATTTACAGAATGTTAATATCTCTTGAAATAAAAAAAGTTTTGATGATTTTTAGCATATTTTCTTCATGAATTTAAGATTTTCTACGATCAATTTTCTGGTATTTGAGATGTTATAGATAAGGATCTATAATTCTGTAACTGTTTGATAAATTTTTTTGAAACTTTGCATAATAACTCCTGAGATGTATATCTTTATTTTAAAAGTGCAGTTTTAAGTCTGGGGAAAAAAATAAAGTCTGACAGGAATAGGATCCCAGTTAGGGCAACCAGTCCAGTACCCACGAATGTAGTTCTTAAAATAAATATATAACTTTTGTTATAAATTGTGTAGTGTTATTATTTCACTAGTTCTGTAACTGAATGTAGATTTATTTGAAAGGGTAGGCTTTCTAGTTTGAATTTCTGTAAAAATTTTGATTGATTTAAATGTAATCTGACGTCAGTACATAGAGTAAATTGCCTAAATTCTAGCCTTTATTCTTTCCCGGAAGTAGACAGACTGACCCTGTTGTCAATAAAAACAAAATTTTGCAACGGAATGCCGGTCATGAGGCACTGAGATTGTACTTAGACACTTCAAAATGAATGCCTAACATGAACCAGAAGTCCCAAGGTGGCTATCAAAATTATTTATTGAACAGGACCCTATGTATTTACTATGATTTTCAATGCGTTCCAATGGGGCAAATAATTGGGTCCCCGTTCCTGTCAGAGAGCATGTTTTGAACACTTCAATCTGCAATTGTAAGCTCATTTTTGAAGTTTCATGGATGAAATTTGGCTACAGACTTCAAAATTCAATAAGGAAAGCCATGATGTAATTATTTTTAAAATTTGAATTAAACTTTTTAAATTAAATTGAAATTTAAATTTATGAAATTTAAAAAAGTTTGTTTTTCAATTTAAAGTTTAAAAAAAGGGCACAGAAAGGTCATTTTGTCTGTATTATGTATTCCTACACTTGTAAGTTAAAATGGAGGGATTTTTGAAAAATATCAGCAAACAGTATTAGAAAGAGCCACAGGGAAAGAAATAATAAATGTGTTATATGGGATCAGGGGACAGTGAAAGATGAAAAATATGGGCTTATTTCTTTCTAGTATCTTATTTCTGGGACCTGAAAAAAGAAAAAAATCCCATAGTTTCAGTTTTAGGTCTTTTAATAAGTTTTTGATAAATTGTGGCTATTAGATAAATTATTTAAGTGCCAAGGTTCAGCTTTGAAAGTTGTGTGCGAATCCAGCTCACATTTATTTAGAGCCGCATCACACACATAACCACATATTATTGTGTAAACTCAGAAAGACTTGCCAGGGACTCTCTAATTTTACATTTTTTGGAAGATATTTAAGGGGTAGGGCTATAATATAGCTTATTAAAGCAATTTAAACTGAAGTGTACAACAATTTTAGACTCCCTTTTAAAGATTTTGATGGTCCTTAAAAGGACCGTTAATTTTATCTGTATCTATTTCAGCAGTAGATGAATGGGGCTATATCTTCCTTGGTTTTAGAACTTTTGAACATCAGCTTCTGGTTAAGGAAACACTTAGTGCTCTTTTAATAGTTTCACTGTTTGAATTTCATTTTCATTAATGCTTCTTTCCTAAGTTTCATTTTTAAAAGTTCCTGGTATTAATAACTTGTCTTTGTTATCTATATTCAGGTTGGTGAACTTGGACTAAAGTACATGGATCTCAGCCACCAACCGTTTCAGTGTCCACGAGAACACATATATGAACTAGTGGGACATTCAGACCAGTTCAAAGTACAACAGCGCACAGTAGCATTAAGCGGTCAGGAAGATCAAGGATTGCCCTCCACATCTGTTAAACTATAGGAGGTGCTGTTTGACTGGTTTTAGCTACAAGTGAGAACTTCTCTGCATCTAGCCTCTTATATTGTATTTTAAATGAACTTATCAGACTATTTAAAGACTTTGTCTCATATTTTATACCCTTGTTATGGGATATGCTTGTTTTGCATATGAAATTCTTTAAAACGGAATATTTTTTTATTTTAATTGAAAAAAAATAATATTTTTAATTTATTTTTAAACAAATTTTGGTTTCAACTAGATTTCCATACAAAGAATGAATTTATCTATCTTATGCAATTTACAGAATGTTAATATCTCTTGAAATAAAAAAGTTTTGATGATTTTTAGCATATTTTCTTCATGAATTTAAGATTTTCTACGATCAATTTTCTGGTATTTGAGATGTTATAGATAAGGATCTATAATTCTGTAACTGTTTGATAAATTTTTTTGAAACTTTGCATAATAACTCCTGAGATGTATATCTTTATTTTAAAAGTGCAGTTTTAAGTCTGGGGAAAAAAATAAAGTCTGACAGGAATAGGATCCCAGTTAGGGCAACCAGTCCAGTACCCACGAATGTAGTTCTTAAAATAAATATATAACTTTTGTTATAAATTGTGTAGTGTTATTATTTCACTAGTTCTGTAACTGAATGTAGATTTATTTGAAAGGGTAGGCTTTCTAGTTTGAATTTCTGTAAAAATTTTGATTGATTTAAATGTAATCTGACGTCAGTACATAGAGTAAATTGCCTAAATTCTAGCCTTTATTCTTTCCCGGAAGTAGACAGACTGACCCTGTTGTCAATAAAAACAAAATTTTGCAACGGAATGCCGGTCATGAGGCACTGAGATTGTACTTAGACACTTCAAAATGAATGCCTAACATGAACCAGAAGTCCCAAGGTGGCTATCAAAATTATTTATTGAACAGGACCCTATGTATTTACTATGATTTTCAATGCGTTCCAATGGGGCAAATAATTGGGTCCCCGTTCCTGTCAGAGAGCATGTTTTGAACACTTCAATCTGCAATTGTAAGCTCATTTTTGAAGTTTCATGGATGAAATTTGGCTACAGACTTCAAAATTCAATAAGGAAAGCCATGATGTAATTATTTTTAAAATTTGAATTAAACTTTTTAAATTAAATTGAAATTTAAAAAAGTTTGTTTTTCAATTTAAAGTTTAAAAAAAGGGCACAGAAAGGTCATTTTGTCTGTATTATGTATTCCTACACTTGTAAGTTAAAATGGAGGGATTTTTGAAAAATATCAGCAAACAGTATTAGAAAGAGCCACAGGGAAAGAAATAATAAATGTGTTATATGGGATCAGGGGACAGTGAAAGATGAAAAATATGGGCTTATTTCTTTCTAGTATCTTATTTCTGGGACCTGAAAAAAGAAAAAAATCCCATAGTTTCAGTTTTAGGTCTTTTAATAAGTTTTTGATAAATTGTGGCTATTAGATAAATTATTTAAGTGCCAAGGTTCAGCTTTGAAAGTTGTGTGCGAATCCAGCTCACATTTATTTAGAGCCGCATCACACACATAACCACATATTATTGTGTAAACTCAGAAAGACTTGCCAGGGACTCTCTAATTTTACATTTTTTGGAAGATATTTAAGGGGTAGGGCTATAATATAGCTTATTAAAGCAATTTAAACTGAAGTGTACAACAATTTTAGACTCCCTTTTAAAGATTTTGATGGTCCTTAAAAGGACCGTTAATTTTATCTGTATCTATTTCAGCAGTAGATGAATGGGGCTATATCTTCCTTGGTTTTAGAACTTTTGAACATCAGCTTCTGGTTAAGGAAACACTTAGTGCTCTTTTAATAGTTTCACTGTTTGAATTTCATTTTCATTAATGCTTCTTTCCTAAGTTTCATTTTTAAAAGTTCCTGGTATTAATAACTTGTCTTTGTTATCTATATTCAGGTTGGTGAACTTGGACTAAAGTACATGGATCTCAGCCACCAACCGTTTCAGTGTCCACGAGAACACATATATGAACTAGTGGGACATTCAGACCAGTTCAAAGTACAACAGCGCACAGTAGCATTAAGCGGTCAGGAAGATCAAGGATTGCCCTCCACATCTGTTAAACTATAGGAGGTGCTGTTTGACTGGTTTTAGCTACAAGTGAGAACTTCTCTGCATCTAGCCTCTTATATTGTATTTTAAATGAACTTATCAGACTATTTAAAGACTTTGTCTCATATTTTATACCCTTGTTATGGGATATGCTTGTTTTGCATATGAAATTCTTTAAAACGGAATATTTTTTTATTTTAATTGAAAAAAAATAATATTTTTAATTTATTTTTAAACAAATTTTGGTTTCAACTAGATTTCCATACAAAGAATGAATTTATCTATCTTATGCAATTTACAGAATGTTAATATCTCTTGAAATAAAAAAGTTTTGATGATTTTTAGCATATTTTCTTCATGAATTTAAGATTTTCTACGATCAATTTTCTGGTATTTGAGATGTTATAGATAAGGATCTATAATTCTGTAACTGTTTGATAAATTTTTTTGAAACTTTGCATAATAACTCCTGAGATGTATATCTTTATTTTAAAAGTGCAGTTTTAAGTCTGGGGAAAAAAATAAAGTCTGACAGGAATAGGATCCCAGTTAGGGCAACCAGTCCAGTACCCACGAATGTAGTTCTTAAAATAAATATATAACTTTTGTTATAAATTGTGTAGTGTTATTATTTCACTAGTTCTGTAACTGAATGTAGATTTATTTGAAAGGGTAGGCTTTCTAGTTTGAATTTCTGTAAAAATTTTGATTGATTTAAATGTAATCTGACGTCAGTACATAGAGTAAATTGCCTAAATTCTAGCCTTTATTCTTTCCCGGAAGTAGACAGACTGACCCTGTTGTCAATAAAAACAAAATTTTGCAACGGAATGCCGGTCATGAGGCACTGAGATTGTACTTAGACACTTCAAAATGAATGCCTAACATGAACCAGAAGTCCCAAGGTGGCTATCAAAATTATTTATTGAACAGGACCCTATGTATTTACTATGATTTTCAATGCGTTCCAATGGGGCAAATAATTGGGTCCCCGTTCCTGTCAGAGAGCATGTTTTGAACACTTCAATCTGCAATTGTAAGCTCATTTTTGAAGTTTCATGGATGAAATTTGGCTACAGACTTCAAAATTCAATAAGGAAAGCCATGATGTAATTATTTTTAAAATTTGAATTAAACTTTTTAAATTAAATTGAAATTTAAATTTATGAAATTTAAAAAAGTTTGTTTTTCAATTTAAAGTTTAAAAAAAGGGCACAGAAAGGTCATTTTGTCTGTATTATGTATTCCTACACTTGTAAGTTAAAATGGAGGGATTTTTGAAAAATATCAGCAAACAGTATTAGAAAGAGCCACAGGGAAAGAAATAATAAATGTGTTATATGGGATCAGGGGACAGTGAAAGATGAAAAATATGGGCTTATTTCTTTCTAGTATCTTATTTCTGGGACCTGAAAAAAGAAAAAAATCCCATAGTTTCAGTTTTAGGTCTTTTAATAAGTTTTTGATAAATTGTGGCTATTAGATAAATTATTTAAGTGCCAAGGTTCAGCTTTGAAAGTTGTGTGCGAATCCAGCTCACATTTATTTAGAGCCGCATCACACACATAACCACATATTATTGTGTAAACTCAGAAAGACTTGCCAGGGACTCTCTAATTTTACATTTTTTGGAAGATATTTAAGGGGTAGGGCTATAATATAGCTTATTAAAGCAATTTAAACTGAAGTGTACAACAATTTTAGACTCCCTTTTAAAGATTTTGATGGTCCTTAAAAGGACCGTTAATTTTATCTGTATCTATTTCAGCAGTAGATGAATGGGGCTATATCTTCCTTGGTTTTAGAACTTTTGAACATCAGCTTCTGGTTAAGGAAACACTTAGTGCTCTTTTAATAGTTTCACTGTTTGAATTTCATTTTCATTAATGCTTCTTTCCTAAGTTTCATTTTTAAAAGTTCCTGGTATTAATAACTTGTCTTTGTTATCTATATTCAGGTTGGTGAACTTGGACTAAAGTACATGGATCTCAGCCACCAACCGTTTCAGTGTCCACGAGAACACATATATGAACTAGTGGGACATTCAGACCAGTTCAAAGTACAACAGCGCACAGTAGCATTAAGCGGTCAGGAAGATCAAGGATTGCCCTCCACATCTGTTAAACTATAGGAGGTGCTGTTTGACTGGTTTTAGCTACAAGTGAGAACTTCTCTGCATCTAGCCTCTTATATTGTATTTTAAATGAACTTATCAGACTATTTAAAGACTTTGTCTCATATTTTATACCCTTGTTATGGGATATGCTTGTTTTGCATATGAAATTCTTTAAAACGGAATATTTTTTTATTTTAATTGAAAAAAAATAATATTTTTAATTTATTTTTAAACAAATTTTGGTTTCAACTAGATTTCCATACAAAGAATGAATTTATCTATCTTATGCAATTTACAGAATGTTAATATCTCTTGAAATAAAAAAGTTTTGATGATTTTTAGCATATTTTCTTCATGAATTTAAGATTTTCTACGATCAATTTTCTGGTATTTGAGATGTTATAGATAAGGATCTATAATTCTGTAACTGTTTGATAAATTTTTTTGAAACTTTGCATAATAACTCCTGAGATGTATATCTTTATTTTAAAAGTGCAGTTTTAAGTCTGGGGAAAAAAATAAAGTCTGACAGGAATAGGATCCCAGTTAGGGCAACCAGTCCAGTACCCACGAATGTAGTTCTTAAAATAAATATATAACTTTTGTTATAAATTGTGTAGTGTTATTATTTCACTAGTTCTGTAACTGAATGTAGATTTATTTGAAAGGGTAGGCTTTCTAGTTTGAATTTCTGTAAAAATTTTGATTGATTTAAATGTAATCTGACGTCAGTACATAGAGTAAATTGCCTAAATTCTAGCCTTTATTCTTTCCCGGAAGTAGACAGACTGACCCTGTTGTCAATAAAAACAAAATTTTGCAACGGAATGCCGGTCATGAGGCACTGAGATTGTACTTAGACACTTCAAAATGAATGCCTAACATGAACCAGAAGTCCCAAGGTGGCTATCAAAATTATTTATTGAACAGGACCCTATGTATTTACTATGATTTTCAATGCGTTCCAATGGGGCAAATAATTGGGTCCCCGTTCCTGTCAGAGAGCATGTTTTGAACACTTCAATC
Source organism: Mytilus edulis (assembly GCF_963676685.1). Lineage (NCBI taxonomy): Eukaryota > Metazoa > Mollusca > Bivalvia > Mytilida > Mytilidae > Mytilus > Mytilus edulis. The sequence goes on from NW_027268826.1 coordinate 35,893, forward strand.
TGCAATTGTAAGCTCATTTTTGAAGTTTCATGGATGAAATTTGGCTACAGACTTCAAAATTCAATAAGGAAAGCCATGATGTAATTATTTTTAAAATTTGAATTAAACTTTTTAAATTAAATTGAAATTTAAATTTATGAAATTTAAAAAAGTTTGTTTTTCAATTTAAAGTTTAAAAAAAGGGCACAGAAAGGTCATTTTGTCTGTATTATGTATTCCTACACTTGTAAGTTAAAATGGAGGGATTTTTGAAAAATATCAGCAAACAGTATTAGAAAGAGCCACAGGGAAAGAAATAATAAATGTGTTATATGGGATCAGGGGACAGTGAAAGATGAAAAATATGGGCTTATTTCTTTCTAGTATCTTATTTCTGGGACCTGAAAAAAGAAAAAAATCCCATAGTTTCAGTTTTAGGTCTTTTAATAAGTTTTTGATAAATTGTGGCTATTAGATAAATTATTTAAGTGCCAAGGTTCAGCTTTGAAAGTTGTGTGCGAATCCAGCTCACATTTATTTAGAGCCGCATCACACACATAACCACATATTATTGTGTAAACTCAGAAAGACTTGCCAGGGACTCTCTAATTTTACATTTTTTGGAAGATATTTAAGGGGTAGGGCTATAATATAGCTTATTAAAGCAATTTAAACTGAAGTGTACAACAATTTTAGACTCCCTTTTAAAGATTTTGATGGTCCTTAAAAGGACCGTTAATTTTATCTGTATCTATTTCAGCAGTAGATGAATGGGGCTATATCTTCCTTGGTTTTAGAACTTTTGAACATCAGCTTCTGGTTAAGGAAACACTTAGTGCTCTTTTAATAGTTTCACTGTTTGAATTTCATTTTCATTAATGCTTCTTTCCTAAGTTTCATTTTTAAAAGTTCCTGGTATTAATAACTTGTCTTTGTTATCTATATTCAGGTTGGTGAACTTGGACTAAAGTACATGGATCTCAGCCACCAACCGTTTCAGTGTCCACGAGAACACATATATGAACTAGTGGGACATTCAGACCAGTTCAAAGTACAACAGCGCACAGTAGCATTAAGCGGTCAGGAAGATCAAGGATTGCCCTCCACATCTGTTAAACTATAGGAGGTGCTGTTTGACTGGTTTTAGCTACAAGTGAGAACTTCTCTGCATCTAGCCTCTTATATTGTATTTTAAATGAACTTATCAGACTATTTAAAGACTTTGTCTCATATTTTATACCCTTGTTATGGGATATGCTTGTTTTGCATATGAAATTCTTTAAAACGGAATATTTTTTTATTTTAATTGAAAAAAAATAATATTTTTAATTTATTTTTAAACAAATTTTGGTTTCAACTAGATTTCCATACAAAGAATGAATTTATCTATCTTATGCAATTTACAGAATGTTAATATCTCTTGAAATAAAAAAGTTTTGATGATTTTTAGCATATTTTCTTCATGAATTTAAGATTTTCTACGATCAATTTTCTGGTATTTGAGATGTTATAGATAAGGATCTATAATTCTGTAACTGTTTGATAAATTTTTTTGAAACTTTGCATAATAACTCCTGAGATGTATATCTTTATTTTAAAAGTGCAGTTTTAAGTCTGGGGAAAAAAATAAAGTCTGACAGGAATAGGATCCCAGTTAGGGCAACCAGTCCAGTACCCACGAATGTAGTTCTTAAAATAAATATATAACTTTTGTTATAAATTGTGTAGTGTTATTATTTCACTAGTTCTGTAACTGAATGTAGATTTATTTGAAAGGGTAGGCTTTCTAGTTTGAATTTCTGTAAAAATTTTGATTGATTTAAATGTAATCTGACGTCAGTACATAGAGTAAATTGCCTAAATTCTAGCCTTTATTCTTTCCCGGAAGTAGACAGACTGACCCTGTTGTCAATAAAAACAAAATTTTGCAACGGAATGCCGGTCATGAGGCACTGAGATTGTACTTAGACACTTCAAAATGAATGCCTAACATGAACCAGAAGTCCCAAGGTGGCTATCAAAATTATTTATTGAACAGGACCCTATGTATTTACTATGATTTTCAATGCGTTCCAATGGGGCAAATAATTGGGTCCCCGTTCCTGTCAGAGAGCATGTTTTGAACACTTCAATCTGCAATTGTAAGCTCATTTTTGAAGTTTCATGGATGAAATTTGGCTACAGACTTCAAAATTCAATAAGGAAAGCCATGATGTAATTATTTTTAAAATTTGAATTAAACTTTTTAAATTAAATTGAAATTTAAATTTATGAAATTTAAAAAAGTTTGTTTTTCAATTTAAAGTTTAAAAAAAGGGCACAGAAAGGTCATTTTGTCTGTATTATGTATTCCTACACTTGTAAGTTAAAATGGAGGGATTTTTGAAAAATATCAGCAAACAGTATTAGAAAGAGCCACAGGGAAAGAAATAATAAATGTGTTATATGGGATCAGGGGACAGTGAAAGATGAAAAATATGGGCTTATTTCTTTCTAGTATCTTATTTCTGGGACCTGAAAAAAGAAAAAAATCCCATAGTTTCAGTTTTAGGTCTTTTAATAAGTTTTTGATAAATTGTGGCTATTAGATAAATTATTTAAGTGCCAAGGTTCAGCTTTGAAAGTTGTGTGCGAATCCAGCTCACATTTATTTAGAGCCGCATCACACACATAACCACATATTATTGTGTAAACTCAGAAAGACTTGCCAGGGACTCTCTAATTTTACATTTTTTGGAAGATATTTAAGGGGTAGGGCTATAATATAGCTTATTAAAGCAATTTAAACTGAAGTGTACAACAATTTTAGACTCCCTTTTAAAGATTTTGATGGTCCTTAAAAGGACCGTTAATTTTATCTGTATCTATTTCAGCAGTAGATGAATGGGGCTATATCTTCCTTGGTTTTAGAACTTTTGAACATCAGCTTCTGGTTAAGGAAACACTTAGTGCTCTTTTAATAGTTTCACTGTTTGAATTTCATTTTCATTAATGCTTCTTTCCTAAGTTTCATTTTTAAAAGTTCCTGGTATTAATAACTTGTCTTTGTTATCTATATTCAGGTTGGTGAACTTGGACTAAAGTACATGGATCTCAGCCACCAACCGTTTCAGTGTCCACGAGAACACATATATGAACTAGTGGGACATTCAGACCAGTTCAAAGTACAACAGCGCACAGTAGCATTAAGCGGTCAGGAAGATCAAGGATTGCCCTCCACATCTGTTAAACTATAGGAGGTGCTGTTTGACTGGTTTTAGCTACAAGTGAGAACTTCTCTGCATCTAGCCTCTTATATTGTATTTTAAATGAACTTATCAGACTATTTAAAGACTTTGTCTCATATTTTATACCCTTGTTATGGGATATGCTTGTTTTGCATATGAAATTCTTTAAAACGGAATATTTTTTTATTTTAATTGAAAAAAAATAATATTTTTAATTTATTTTTAAACAAATTTTGGTTTCAACTAGATTTCCATACAAAGAATGAATTTATCTATCTTATGCAATTTACAGAATGTTAATATCTCTTGAAATAAAAAAGTTTTGATGATTTTTAGCATATTTTCTTCATGAATTTAAGATTTTCTACGATCAATTTTCTGGTATTTGAGATGTTATAGATAAGGATCTATAATTCTGTAACTGTTTGATAAATTTTTTTGAAACTTTGCATAATAACTCCTGAGATGTATATCTTTATTTTAAAAGTGCAGTTTTAAGTCTGGGGAAAAAAATAAAGTCTGACAGGAATAGGATCCCAGTTAGGGCAACCAGTCCAGTACCCACGAATGTAGTTCTTAAAATAAATATATAACTTTTGTTATAAATTGTGTAGTGTTATTATTTCACTAGTTCTGTAACTGAATGTAGATTTATTTGAAAGGGTAGGCTTTCTAGTTTGAATTTCTGTAAAAATTTTGATTGATTTAAATGTAATCTGACGTCAGTACATAGAGTAAATTGCCTAAATTCTAGCCTTTATTCTTTCCCGGAAGTAGACAGACTGACCCTGTTGTCAATAAAAACAAAATTTTGCAACGGAATGCCGGTCATGAGGCACTGAGATTGTACTTAGACACTTCAAAATGAATGCCTAACATGAACCAGAAGTCCCAAGGTGGCTATCAAAATTATTTATTGAACAGGACCCTATGTATTTACTATGATTTTCAATGCGTTCCAATGGGGCAAATAATTGGGTCCCCGTTCCTGTCAGAGAGCATGTTTTGAACACTTCAATCTGCAATTGTAAGCTCATTTTTGAAGTTTCATGGATGAAATTTGGCTACAGACTTCAAAATTCAATAAGGAAAGCCATGATGTAATTATTTTTAAAATTTGAATTAAACTTTTTAAATTAAATTGAAATTTAAATTTATGAAATTTAAAAAAGTTTGTTTTTCAATTTAAAGTTTAAAAAAAGGGCACAGAAAGGTCATTTTGTCTGTATTATGTATTCCTACACTTGTAAGTTAAAATGGAGGGATTTTTGAAAAATATCAGCAAACAGTATTAGAAAGAGCCACAGGGAAAGAAATAATAAATGTGTTATATGGGATCAGGGGACAGTGAAAGATGAAAAATATGGGCTTATTTCTTTCTAGTATCTTATTTCTGGGACCTGAAAAAAGAAAAAAATCCCATAGTTTCAGTTTTAGGTCTTTTAATAAGTTTTTGATAAATTGTGGCTATTAGATAAATTATTTAAGTGCCAAGGTTCAGCTTTGAAAGTTGTGTGCGAATCCAGCTCACATTTATTTAGAGCCGCATCACACACATAACCACATATTATTGTGTAAACTCAGAAAGACTTGCCAGGGACTCTCTAATTTTACATTTTTTGGAAGATATTTAAGGGGTAGGGCTATAATATAGCTTATTAAAGCAATTTAAACTGAAGTGTACAACAATTTTAGACTCCCTTTTAAAGATTTTGATGGTCCTTAAAAGGACCGTTAATTTTATCTGTATCTATTTCAGCAGTAGATGAATGGGGCTATATCTTCCTTGGTTTTAGAACTTTTGAACATCAGCTTCTGGTTAAGGAAACACTTAGTGCTCTTTTAATAGTTTCACTGTTTGAATTTCATTTTCATTAATGCTTCTTTCCTAAGTTTCATTTTTAAAAGTTCCTGGTATTAATAACTTGTCTTTGTTATCTATATTCAGGTTGGTGAACTTGGACTAAAGTACATGGATCTCAGCCACCAACCGTTTCAGTGTCCACGAGAACACATATATGAACTAGTGGGACATTCAGACCAGTTCAAAGTACAACAGCGCACAGTAGCATTAAGCGGTCAGGAAGATCAAGGATTGCCCTCCACATCTGTTAAACTATAGGAGGTGCTGTTTGACTGGTTTTAGCTACAAGTGAGAACTTCTCTGCATCTAGCCTCTTATATTGTATTTTAAATGAACTTATCAGACTATTTAAAGACTTTGTCTCATATTTTATACCCTTGTTATGGGATATGCTTGTTTTGCATATGAAATTCTTTAAAACGGAATATTTTTTTATTTTAATTGAAAAAAAATAATATTTTTAATTTATTTTTAAACAAATTTTGGTTTCAACTAGATTTCCATACAAAGAATGAATTTATCTATCTTATGCAATTTACAGAATGTTAATATCTCTTGAAATAAAAAAGTTTTGATGATTTTTAGCATATTTTCTTCATGAATTTAAGATTTTCTACGATCAATTTTCTGGTATTTGAGATGTTATAGATAAGGATCTATAATTCTGTAACTGTTTGATAAATTTTTTTGAAACTTTGCATAATAACTCCTGAGATGTATATCTTTATTTTAAAAGTGCAGTTTTAAGTCTGGGGAAAAAAATAAAGTCTGACAGGAATAGGATCCCAGTTAGGGCAACCAGTCCAGTACCCACGAATGTAGTTCTTAAAATAAATATATAACTTTTGTTATAAATTGTGTAGTGTTATTATTTCACTAGTTCTGTAACTGAATGTAGATTTATTTGAAAGGGTAGGCTTTCTAGTTTGAATTTCTGTAAAAATTTTGATTGATTTAAATGTAATCTGACGTCAGTACATAGAGTAAATTGCCTAAATTCTAGCCTTTATTCTTTCCCGGAAGTAGACAGACTGACCCTGTTGTCAATAAAAACAAAATTTTGCAACGGAATGCCGGTCATGAGGCACTGAGATTGTACTTAGACACTTCAAAATGAATGCCTAACATGAACCAGAAGTCCCAAGGTGGCTATCAAAATTATTTATTGAACAGGACCCTATGTATTTACTATGATTTTCAATGCGTTCCAATGGGGCAAATAATTGGGTCCCCGTTCCTGTCAGAGAGCATGTTTTGAACACTTCAATCTGCAATTGTAAGCTCATTTTTGAAGTTTCATGGATGAAATTTGGCTACAGACTTCAAAATTCAATAAGGAAAGCCATGATGTAATTATTTTTAAAATTTGAATTAAACTTTTTAAATTAAATTGAAATTTAAATTTATGAAATTTAAAAAAGTTTGTTTTTCAATTTAAAGTTTAAAAAAAGGGCACAGAAAGGTCATTTTGTCTGTATTATGTATTCCTACACTTGTAAGTTAAAATGGAGGGATTTTTGAAAAATATCAGCAAACAGTATTAGAAAGAGCCACAGGGAAAGAAATAATAAATGTGTTATATGGGATCAGGGGACAGTGAAAGATGAAAAATATGGGCTTATTTCTTTCTAGTATCTTATTTCTGGGACCTGAAAAAAGAAAAAAATCCCATAGTTTCAGTTTTAGGTCTTTTAATAAGTTTTTGATAAATTGTGGCTATTAGATAAATTATTTAAGTGCCAAGGTTCAGCTTTGAAAGTTGTGTGCGAATCCAGCTCACATTTATTTAGAGCCGCATCACACACATAACCACATATTATTGTGTAAACTCAGAAAGACTTGCCAGGGACTCTCTAATTTTACATTTTTTGGAAGATATTTAAGGGGTAGGGCTATAATATAGCTTATTAAAGCAATTTAAACTGAAGTGTACAACAATTTTAGACTCCCTTTTAAAGATTTTGATGGTCCTTAAAAGGACCGTTAATTTTATCTGTATCTATTTCAGCAGTAGATGAATGGGGCTATATCTTCCTTGGTTTTAGAACTTTTGAACATCAGCTTCTGGTTAAGGAAACACTTAGTGCTCTTTTAATAGTTTCACTGTTTGAATTTCATTTTCATTAATGCTTCTTTCCTAAGTTTCATTTTTAAAAGTTCCTGGTATTAATAACTTGTCTTTGTTATCTATATTCAGGTTGGTGAACTTGGACTAAAGTACATGGATCTCAGCCACCAACCGTTTCAGTGTCCACGAGAACACATATATGAACTAGTGGGACATTCAGACCAGTTCAAAGTACAACAGCGCACAGTAGCATTAAGCGGTCAGGAAGATCAAGGATTGCCCTCCACATCTGTTAAACTATAGGAGGTGCTGTTTGACTGGTTTTAGCTACAAGTGAGAACTTCTCTGCATCTAGCCTCTTATATTGTATTTTAAATGAACTTATCAGACTATTTAAAGACTTTGTCTCATATTTTATACCCTTGTTATGGGATATGCTTGTTTTGCATATGAAATTCTTTAAAACGGAATATTTTTTTATTTTAATTGAAAAAAAATAATATTTTTAATTTATTTTTAAACAAATTTTGGTTTCAACTAGATTTCCATACAAAGAATGAATTTATCTATCTTATGCAATTTACAGAATGTTAATATCTCTTGAAATAAAAAAGTTTTGATGATTTTTAGCATATTTTCTTCATGAATTTAAGATTTTCTACGATCAATTTTCTGGTATTTGAGATGTTATAGATAAGGATCTATAATTCTGTAACTGTTTGATAAATTTTTTTGAAACTTTGCATAATAACTCCTGAGATGTATATCTTTATTTTAAAAGTGCAGTTTTAAGTCTGGGGAAAAAAATAAAGTCTGACAGGAATAGGATCCCAGTTAGGGCAACCAGTCCAGTACCCACGAATGTAGTTCTTAAAATAAATATATAACTTTTGTTATAAATTGTGTAGTGTTATTATTTCACTAGTTCTGTAACTGAATGTAGATTTATTTGAAAGGGTAGGCTTTCTAGTTTGAATTTCTGTAAAAATTTTGATTGATTTAAATGTAATCTGACGTCAGTACATAGAGTAAATTGCCTAAATTCTAGCCTTTATTCTTTCCCGGAAGTAGACAGACTGACCCTGTTGTCAATAAAAACAAAATTTTGCAACGGAATGCCGGTCATGAGGCACTGAGATTGTACTTAGACACTTCAAAATGAATGCCTAACATGAACCAGAAGTCCCAAGGTGGCTATCAAAATTATTTATTGAACAGGACCCTATGTATTTACTATGATTTTCAATGCGTTCCAATGGGGCAAATAATTGGGTCCCCGTTCCTGTCAGAGAGCATGTTTTGAACACTTCAATCTGCAATTGTAAGCTCATTTTTGAAGTTTCATGGATGAAATTTGGCTACAGACTTCAAAATTCAATAAGGAAAGCCATGATGTAATTATTTTTAAAATTTGAATTAAACTTTTTAAATTAAATTGAAATTTAAATTTATGAAATTTAAAAAAGTTTGTTTTTCAATTTAAAGTTTAAAAAAAGGGCACAGAAAGGTCATTTTGTCTGTATTATGTATTCCTACACTTGTAAGTTAAAATGGAGGGATTTTTGAAAAATATCAGCAAACAGTATTAGAAAGAGCCACAGGGAAAGAAATAATAAATGTGTTATATGGGATCAGGGGACAGTGAAAGATGAAAAATATGGGCTTATTTCTTTCTAGTATCTTATTTCTGGGACCTGAAAAAAGAAAAAAATCCCATAGTTTCAGTTTTAGGTCTTTTAATAAGTTTTTGATAAATTGTGGCTATTAGATAAATTATTTAAGTGCCAAGGTTCAGCTTTGAAAGTTGTGTGCGAATCCAGCTCACATTTATTTAGAGCCGCATCACACACATAACCACATATTATTGTGTAAACTCAGAAAGACTTGCCAGGGACTCTCTAATTTTACATTTTTTGGAAGATATTTAAGGGGTAGGGCTATAATATAGCTTATTAAAGCAATTTAAACTGAAGTGTACAACAATTTTAGACTCCCTTTTAAAGATTTTGATGGTCCTTAAAAGGACCGTTAATTTTATCTGTATCTATTTCAGCAGTAGATGAATGGGGCTATATCTTCCTTGGTTTTAGAACTTTTGAACATCAGCTTCTGGTTAAGGAAACACTTAGTGCTCTTTTAATAGTTTCACTGTTTGAATTTCATTTTCATTAATGCTTCTTTCCTAAGTTTCATTTTTAAAAGTTCCTGGTATTAATAACTTGTCTTTGTTATCTATATTCAGGTTGGTGAACTTGGACTAAAGTACATGGATCTCAGCCACCAACCGTTTCAGTGTCCACGAGAACACATATATGAACTAGTGGGACATTCAGACCAGTTCAAAGTACAACAGCGCACAGTAGCATTAAGCGGTCAGGAAGATCAAGGATTGCCCTCCACATCTGTTAAACTATAGGAGGTGCTGTTTGACTGGTTTTAGCTACAAGTGAGAACTTCTCTGCATCTAGCCTCTTATATTGTATTTTAAATGAACTTATCAGACTATTTAAAGACTTTGTCTCATATTTTATACCCTTGTTATGGGATATGCTTGTTTTGCATATGAAATTCTTTAAAACGGAATATTTTTTTATTTTAATTGAAAAAAAATAATATTTTTAATTTATTTTTAAACAAATTTTGGTTTCAACTAGATTTCCATACAAAGAATGAATTTATCTATCTTATGCAATTTACAGAATGTTAATATCTCTTGAAATAAAAAAGTTTTGATGATTTTTAGCATATTTTCTTCATGAATTTAAGATTTTCTACGATCAATTTTCTGGTATTTGAGATGTTATAGATAAGGATCTATAATTCTGTAACTGTTTGATAAATTTTTTTGAAACTTTGCATAATAACTCCTGAGATGTATATCTTTATTTTAAAAGTGCAGTTTTAAGTCTGGGGAAAAAAATAAGTCTGACAGGAATAGGATCCCAGTTAGGGCAACCAGTCCAGTACCCACGAATGTAGTTCTTAAAATAAATATATAACTTTTGTTATAAATTGTGTAGTGTTATTATTTCACTAGTTCTGTAACTGAATGTAGATTTATTTGAAAGGGTAGGCTTTCTAGTTTGAATTTCTGTAAAAATTTTGATTGATTTAAATGTAATCTGACGTCAGTACATAGAGTAAATTGCCTAAATTCTAGCCTTTATTCTTTCCCGGAAGTAGACAGACTGACCCTGTTGTCAATAAAAACAAAATTTTGCAACGGAATGCCGGTCATGAGGCACTGAGATTGTACTTAGACACTTCAAAATGAATGCCTAACATGAACCAGAAGTCCCAAGGTGGCTATCAAAATTATTTATTGAACAGGACCCTATGTATTTACTATGATTTTCAATGCGTTCCAATGGGGCAAATAATTGGGTCCCCGTTCCTGTCAGAGAGCATGTTTTGAACACTTCAATCTGCAATTGTAAGCTCATTTTTGAAGTTTCATGGATGAAATTTGGCTACAGACTTCAAAATTCAATAAGGAAAGCCATGATGTAATTATTTTTAAAATTTGAATTAAACTTTTTAAATTAAATTGAAATTTAAATTTATGAAATTTAAAAAAGTTTGTTTTTCAATTTAAAGTTTAAAAAAAGGGCACAGAAAGGTCATTTTGTCTGTATTATGTATTCCTACACTTGTAAGTTAAAATGGAGGGATTTTTGAAAAATATCAGCAAACAGTATTAGAAAGAGCCACAGGGAAAGAAATAATAAATGTGTTATATGGATCAGGGGACAGTGAAAGATGAAAAATATGGGCTTATTTCTTTCTAGTATCTTATTTCTGGGACCTGAAAAAAGAAAAAAATCCATAGTTTCAGTTTTAGGTCTTTTAATAAGTTTTTGATAAATTGTGGCTATTAGATAAATTATTTAAGTGCCAAGGTTCAGCTTTGAAAGTTGTGTGCGAATCCAGCTCACATTTATTTAGAGCCGCATCACACACATAACCACATATTATTGTGTAAACTCAGAAAGACTTGCCAGGGACTCTCTAATTTTACATTTTTTGGAAGATATTTAAGGGGTAGGGCTATAATATAGCTTATTAAAGCAATTTAAACTGAAGTGTACAACAATTTTAGACTCCCTTTTAAAGATTTTGATGGTCCTTAAAAGGACCGTTAATTTTATCTGTATCTATTTCAGCAGTAGATGAATGGGGCTATATCTTCCTTGGTTTTAGAACTTTTGAACATCAGCTTCTGGTTAAGGAAACACTTAGTGCTCTTTTAATAGTTTCACTGTTTGAATTTCATTTTCATTAATGCTTCTTTCCTAAGTTTCATTTTTAAAAGTTCCTGGTATTAATAACTTGTCTTTGTTATCTATATTCAGGTTGGTGAACTTGGACTAAAGTACATGGATCTCAGCCACCAACCGTTTCAGTGTCCACGAGAACACATATATGAACTAGTGGGACATTCAGACCAGTTCAAAGTACAACAGCGCACAGTAGCATTAAGCGGTCAGGAAGATCAAGGATTGCCCTCCACATCTGTTAAACTATAGGAGGTGCTGTTTGACTGGTTTTAGCTACAAGTGAGAACTTCTCTGCATCTAGCCTCTTATATTGTATTTTAAATGAACTTATCAGACTATTTAAAGACTTTGTCTCATATTTTATACCCTTGTTATGGGATATGCTTGTTTTGCATATGAAATTCTTTAAAACGGAATATTTTTTTATTTTAATTGAAAAAAAATAATATTTTTAATTTATTTTTAAACAAATTTTGGTTTCAACTAGATTTCCATACAAAGAATGAATTTATCTATCTTATGCAATTTACAGAATGTTAATATCTCTTGAAATAAAAAAGTTTTGATGATTTTTAGCATATTTTCTTCATGAATTTAAGATTTTCTACGATCAATTTTCTGGTATTTGAGATGTTATAGATAAGGATCTATAATTCTGTAACTGTTTGATAAATTTTTTTGAAACTTTGCATAATAACCTCCTGAGATGTATATCTTTATTTTAAAAGTGCAGTTTAAGTCTGGGGAAAAAAATAAAGTCTGACAGGAATAGGATCCCAGTTAGGGCAACCAGTCCAGTACCCACGAATGTAGTTCTTAAAATAAATATATAACTTTTGTTATAAATTGTGTAGTGTTATTATTTCACTAGTTCTGTAACTGAATGTAGATTTATTTGAAAGGGTAGGCTTTCTAGTTTGAATTTCTGTAAAAATTTTGATTGATTTAAATGTAATCTGACGTCAGTACATAGAGTAAATTGCCTAAATTCTAGCCTTTATTCTTTCCCGGAAGTAGACAGACTGACCCTGTTGTCAATAAAAACAAAATTTTGCAACGGAATGCCGGTCATGAGGCACTGAGATTGTACTTAGACACTTCAAAATGAATGCCTAACATGAACCAGAAGTCCCAAGGTGGCTATCAAAATTATTTATTGAACAGGACCCTATGTATTTACTATGATTTTCAATGCGTTCCAATGGGGCAAATAATTGGGTCCCCGTTCCTGTCAGAGAGCATGTTTTGAACACTTCAATCTGCAATTGTAAGCTCATTTTTGAAGTTTCATGGATGAAATTTGGCTACAGACTTCAAAATTCAATAAGGAAAGCCATGATGTAATTATTTTTAAAATTTGAATTAAACTTTTAAATTAAATTGAAATTTAAATTTATGAAATTTAAAAAAGTTTGTTTTTCAATTTAAAGTTTAAAAAAAGGGCACAGAAAGGTCATTTTGTCTGTATTATGTATTCCTACACTTGTAAGTTAAAATGGAGGGATTTTTGAAAAATATCAGCAAACAGTATTAGAAAGAGCCACAGGGAAAGAAATAATAAATGTGTTATATGGGATCAGGGGACAGTGAAAGATGAAAAATATGGGCTTATTTCTTTCTAGTATCTTATTTCTGGGACCTGAAAAAAGAAAAAAATCCCATAGTTTCAGTTTTAGGTCTTTTAATAAGTTTTTGATAAATTGTGGCTATTAGATAAATTATTTAAGTGCCAAGGTTCAGCTTTGAAAGTTGTGTGCGAATCCAGCTCACATTTATTTAGAGCCGCATCACACACATAACCACATATTATTGTGTAAACTCAGAAAGACTTGCCAGGGACTCTCTAATTTACATTTTTTGGAAGATATTTAAGGGGTAGGGCTATAATATAGCTTATTAAAGCAATTTAAACTGAAGTGTACAACAATTTAGACTCCCTTTTAAAGATTTTGATGGTCCTTAAAAGGACCGTTAATTTTATCTGTATCTATTTCAGCAGTAGATGAATGGGGCTATATCTTCCTTGGTTTTAGAACTTTTGAACGTCAGCTTCTGGTTAAGGAAACACTTAGTGCTCTTTTAATAGTTTCACTGTTTGAATTTCATTTTCATTAATGCTTCTTTCCTAAGTTTCATTTTTAAAAGTTCCTGGTATTAATAACTTGTCTTTGTTATCTATATTCAGGTTGGTGAACTTGGACTAAAGTACATGGATCTCAGCCACCAACCGTTTCAGTGTCCACGAGAACACATATATGAACTAGTGGGACATTCAGACCAGTTCAAAGTACAACAGCGCACAGTAGCATTAAGCGGTCAGGAAGATCAAGGATTGCCCTCCACATCTGTTAAACTATAGGAGGTGCTGTTTGACTGGTTTTAGCTACAAGTGAGAACTTCTCTGCATCTAGCCTCTTATATTGTATTTTAATGAACTTATCAGACTATTTAAAGACTTTGTCTCATATTTTATACCCTTGTTATGGGATATGCTTGTTTTGCATATGAAATTCTTTAAAACGGAATATTTTTTTATTTTAATTGAAAAAAAATAATATTTTTAATTTATTTTTAAACAAATTTTGGTTTCAACTAGATTTCCATACAAAGAATGAATTTATCTATCTTATGCAATTTACAGAATGTTAATATCTCTTGAAATAAAAAAGTTTTGATGATTTTTAGCATATTTTCTTCATGAATTTAAGATTTTCTACGATCAATTTTCTGGTATTTGAGATGTTATAGATAAGGATCTATAATTCTGTAACTGTTTGATAAATTTTTTTGAACTTTGCATAATAACTCCTGAGATGTATATCTTTATTTTAAAAGTGCAGTTTAAGTCTGGGGAAAAAAATAAAGTCTGACAGGAATAGGATCCCAGTTAGGGCAACCAGTCCAGTACCCACGAATGTAGTTCTTAAAATAAATATATAACTTTTGTTATAAATTGTGTAGTGTTATTATTTCACTAGTTCTGTAACTGAATGTAGATTTATTTGAAAGGGTAGGCTTTCTAGTTTGAATTTCTGTAAAAATTTTGATTGATTTAAATGTAATCTGACGTCAGTACATAGAGTAAATTGCCTAAATTCTAGCCTTTATTCTTTCCCGGAAGTAGACAGACTGACCCTGTTGTCAATAAAAACAAAATTTTGCAACGGAATGCCGGTCATGAGGCACTGAGATTGTACTTAGACACTTCAAAATGAATGCCTAACATGAACCAGAAGTCCCAAGGTGCTATCAAAATTATTTATTGAACAGGACCCTATGTATTTACTATGATTTTCAATGCGTTCCAATGGGGCAAATAATTGGGTCCCCGTTCCTGTAATACAAGAGATTGGCAACTCGTCGAAATTCCGTAATATCACACGACCAGATTTAAACCTCGCGAGATCTCTGGGTAATCGAGTCATTATCAAAGTACTAAAAGTACTCGAAGTAAGGGTGAATGTTTAAGCATAAATTAACTGTTTCAGTGTTAAATTTAACATAATTAATTAAATAATTAGAGTTCATACATAATTATTTATTTCAATGTCATTTTAATTTTGATTTGCATTATTTGTATTATTGAAAAAGAGACATAATTTGATATTGAATTAAAAATAAAAACGATATTAAATAATTAGCACTTAATAAATTGTATCAGATTATTTTATTTCATAGTTTCATAATGGGTTTCTATTAAATATACACCTGTCTTGGAGACATAATTTCACAGTGTGACATGTATATTAGGCTTGAATTATTCGATGGTCAGGTAAATCACAACCTGTTAAAAAGAATTTCATTTGACACCTGGTACACAAGAAGTTGTTACACCACAGGTGTCCACAACTCTTTCCGAAAATACTATTTATAAAATATAAAATTAATCTATGTGTAGAAAAAAATTTAATTTGTTTGTTTATTTATCGTTAATCATGATCGACTCTGTCTTATATTCATAATTTGTATAGATCATTTAAAAATTGATTACTTTTTGTGTTCATTATTAATTGGGCTTGTATTAAGTTGTTTTTTATGATTGTCGGTAAATTGGTTTCTAAGTGTGTTTTTTCAAAAAAAATTCAGAAAATACTACACGACGGGAATTTCAATCACAAGGAGCACGTCCAAAAACTAGACGACGAAACAGACGAGATGATATCACTTCGGATGAAACCGCAAGTAACGGAAGATAGGTGAACCATGGAGGACAAACAAACTCAGTGAACAGTGACAATTCTAACGATTCGGATGACTTTCACAGATCAACTGACCATACTGTGAACAAGAACTCAGATATTAAAATATTATCTCTAAATGTATGCGGTGTCAATCATCGATTATTTTATCCCGAATTCCAATGTTTAATAAATAAATTTGATACTGTTTGTTTTCAAGAAACAAAGCTTGATGATATAGACATTATTGATTGTGAAAACTTTATTTTCAAGTATAAAAATAGAAAGAAAATTTCAAACTACAAATCTGATGGTATTGCTATAGGTTACAAAAAATATTTAGAACATTACATTACTGTAATAGAATCAGAATGCCCTTTTGTTTTCTGGTTTTCTGTTAAAAAAGAAATTTTATTTCCAAGAAAATGTTATATATTTGGTATAACTTATATACCCCCATAAAATACAAATTATGCGT